>NW_028288683.1:0-156700 GCF_059628265.1 Tinamus guttatus
GGCAATTAGAGAATAATTGCGCTGCTTTAGAAAACTCATAGTTACAATCAAAAAGACAAAGAGATACTTACTTTTATAACATATAAATCTATCCTCTTTGCATGATGGGATCTTTGGCTGATGTAACTTGCTTTGATAGATCTTGCAATTGCTTCAATATTTTTCTCCCATTCCAGGAAGTGAAAGAAGAAAAGCCGATTTTTTCAAAATAGCTTTCTTGGCAACTTCATGCTCTAGGTCTAGCCTAGTGAGAGAGTAATTCTGCTGTAGCTGGACAAGATGCTGCCCCTTGTTCCACTTGAGTCTCAGCAGAGGTAGCAATGCTGACTTACTATTCTTAGAATAGAAACCAAGAGGTGCAGACTAGCATGTTGCATCTCAGTTCTTGAAGCCTTTAGAAGTTTTCTCTAAAAATCTGCAAGGGATCTGCAAGAGAAATCAGAGATTTCAAATCTGGTTGATAGGGCAAGGGTTAGTGTCACTTTATTGATATCACCTTCTTCTGGCCAGGGAGACACATGACTTCTGCTCTTCATATTTGATTTGGGAGAGTGTTTGCAAACTTGTGTGATACTTTAATTTTTTGATCATGATTGAGAGATATTGGTTGAAGAAGAGTTTTATCTGTGTGTGTATGTATATTATTATGTGTGTTCCTCCTTCCATGCTCAGTCAGTAGCACTGTGTGAATGAATCTCCCCTGGGGAAAGTCATTGTGGTGTAGCTGATTCAAAGAGGGTTTTCCAGCCAAGTGTTATCCTTTCTAAAGCAAATGCAAAAACTAAAGACAGAGAATTGAGATACAAACATAATCTAGTTCACTGAGTTCCTGTCAGAGGATGCTTGTTTGCTTGTTCTTTTCATAGGAATCTTGTTTTCCTGTCAAATTGCAAACAAATCTGTGTTTCTAGAATGAATTTGATATCTGCAAACACCTACGAAAAAAAGTTGAAAAGATAATCAAATTAAAATATTTGTTTTGATAGCTAAATTATTCTGTGTGCTGTGCTGAAAAGTATAGTAAGGTTACTATAGTAGTAGTAAGCTATTTATTATTTATTAAAATTTATTTAATGAGGAGAAAAGAAAATTACTGTTAACCAAAAATAAAAAGCAGGTGCTGTCATGTATGCCAAAACTCATTACTAGTTCAGAATTCATGAATTTTTTACAGTTGGCGGTTGTTTGGAATAATAAATAACATGGCGTCATGAATCGCAGTGAATTAACTGGCCTTTTCCTGGCACAACATTGTAATATTTTGAATATGTAATTAATATACAAATGCAGTTCCTTTTGTAATAGTTCCTTTTCTCCAAATGTATGGGTGTTTTTATAATAGGATTTTTAAAATGTGAAAGTTATGCTATATTTTTGTAGAAAAGTGAAGTCATAAAGAAATGGCTACGCAAAACAAAAAGATGATTCATGGTGGAACTGCTGCAGTGTTCATGCTAAATCGCTACATAAACTTTCAACAAATCTTCCCTGGGGTCAGAGCTTCTAAGACTGCATTGTGTCCTCTGCTAGAATCCAAAGAAGTATGTTTATAGAGGTAGATACTAAAGGACTAAGTTTTCTTAATTCTCTATTAAAATGATTTCCAATAGTCCCCTACAGTTGTGTGACCAATGGCAGTTTGTCTTCAAATTACGCTTTTAGCGACAATGTACTAATAAGAAATGTTATGCAGTATTACTATATCATTATGATATGAATAAATTGAGCCTAGGAAAAATAATTTTGTAAGGTAATGTTTTAGTTCTCCAGAGCTAAATAAGAAATACTTTAATAAGAAATACTCTGACTCTGGCTCCCTTACCTTCTATGGGGACAAAAAGAGATCTCAGTAGGAAAATTCTTTTCTAGCTCATCTCTGAATTGGACACTTGCCTGACCTGCCTTGTAGGCCAGCTTTCATATGAGTGAGAACTGTATCCCCCAAAGCTGAAAAACTCCAGCCTTCCGTAAACAGCGTTTGGACAGCTATCAAAATACTTTATGTTCAAATATAGCCATGCTGTTGTAACTGTGTTTCTGATGGACTATGCATTCTTAAATTATCCTGACAAGAGAAGAGTGAGGGATTACACTAGCTGCGAGAGGACAGAGGAAAAGAAAGAAAAGGGAAGCAGATTATACTGAGATTGAGTGGTCTTGCCAGGTAGGACTGCAGCTGATGGTCTGTGGTTCCGCAATTGCCCAAGCCCCAGAGCAGGGCCTAGGTTAGCTCTGGAGGGCATCTTTCCTGCTAGTTACAAGTGCTAAAGGTTTTTACAGGATACATTAGAAAAGGGAGAACCTGCTGGGAAGTTCTGCCAGTTATCTCACACCCAGGCTCTGGGGAAACATATTGGGCAGTACCAAAATAAGGACTTATTCTTTGTATTTGGCTGCCAAATTGAGGCCTTGTCTCATGTGCTCATGGTATGCGGATCTAGAATTAAATCTTTTTTTTCTGGGGTACACATGGCAGAGAACCCTTCCAGAGATGGCGATAGGGGGTGTTATTTTGGGAAAGAGAGAGGGTTTTTTGTAAGCAGATGGCACATAGTCTGAATCAGATTTTCGCACAACATTAAGAGAAAAATAATCAAATAAAAAGTCTAAAGCAGAATGAGGGTCTCTATTTTTATATAGCAGGTGCATGAGGAGAGCAGTCTTTGAAATCTAGCATGAGGTACCTAGGGAACACTGAATTCAGAGGGATTAAAGTAGTTTACACACTTTCACCTTCTTGCTCATCAAGCCACCTTAGATGAAATGTTGAGGTTTTGTTTGTTTGTTTTGATTATTACTCTTAATTATCTTGTAGGCATCTGGTGTAGTTAGAGATGTTCATGGAAGTTTGAAAGACAGTTCTACTCTGCATCTCTTTACAGTAGACTTTGTCTAGAATATTAAGCAGCTTTTACTCTCACTAGCAGAAATGTCACAACTCTGATGTTTCAAACACAAGTGAGGAATAAAGTTATGGTCATTAGATAGTAATAGGTATTATATGGTCAAGATCGTACTGCTAGTTGAGAATGCAATGATGATTTTGCTCACTTAAATATTTAGTAGAAATTTCATTTCAGTGTTGGAAAATGTAGCTAGAACAGAGGCTTACATTGCTCACTCCTTAGTTGAATTGTCTCTTAGTCATATTAAAAAGATAAGGTTGCTAATACCCCCTTCTACTAACATTTTGGAAAGTATCTGTAGCATATCATCTTATTTTAATGTAACTGTATTAAAAAACAAAAAAAAAGAAAAAAGTTGTTGGAAATTTTTGTTAGCTTTTTGGTGTTTTGTTAGCTTTACTGCTAATAATGAATGTTATACTTTGAAGATGCAACTTCTTGTGAGAACAGAAAAATTGACCTTCTGTTTTAAGGCGCAGTCACAAATAACATGGCTTTAACTCACCATGATAGTCTACTTAGCCCTTAGTGCTACTTCCACTGAAACAGCATCTTGGCTGAGTATAAATATACACTAGAAATAAAGTGTTTAGTAACTTCAGTTGTCTGTAGAAGACAGTGCTGTCAAAGTAATAAAAATAATAATAATAATAATAATAAAAGAGTAGAACAGCCATATATAACACCATGCTTTGTGTTTCAATTCTGTAGTATTTACTGCATAAATCAGAGAAAATATGAAACTGCAGACTTTGTTTTATTTATTGCGAAACTTTAATGGTAAAATGGCTTGCTGTCTTCAAACTTCAACCTCTTTTTGTATTTTTTATCTTTTCTTTAGGCAGTTTAGAAGAGGTAATATTTTTGTTGTTCATCAGAAAATCTGCTTTTAAGAAGTAAGTCATTGCACTTGCTACATTCTGATACTCATTATTTTAATGTTCAGCAGTGACGAACAGAATTTCAACACAGCAGAAAATATGTTCATTTGTCTTACACCATATCTGTCCCAGAATTTTATTTTTCCTTGATATCACTGTACAATCCAGCTATGTTTTTAAAAGAGCTAGTTTAATCCTTGGTGTAAACCAAGGATTTAGGAATTCATGTCAAACCAGATCGAAGTTTTTAACATGACTATGGTTTGCTGCAATTCAAAGTGGTAATGCATCCTTCTTGGACTTCTGCCATCCTAGGTAAGCCTATAGCCTCCAGAAAGGTATCACAGAATTATCAAGGTTGGAAGGGGCCTTTGGAGATCATCTAATCCAAACCCCCTGCACAAGCAGGGTCACCTGGATCACCCACTCTTTCTGTCCTAATAAAGGCAGAGGTGGTAACATTGTCTTAGGGTACAATTTCTGTAAGAATGTCTGAGTTGACAAGATGCTGCTCTTTTTAGTTCCAAAGTCATTCAGAGTTGGCCTTCAGGCAAAAAGATGTTTAGATATACCATGTTCTCTTTCCTCCAATGAGATTCCTGGTTCTGACTTCATTGGATGCTTATTCCTCATTTTGTCTTCCTTATCAGTTTACATAGCTGCTACTTTTTAAGGGGATCAAAAAACTCTTTGGATTGGGGTTCTTGTGCAGAGAGGAGTTTGTGGGGTTGGAGCTCATGCAAAAAGTGTGCATATCTATTATCATTTATCAGTTTCTTACCTGAAAGTATTAGAAGATTGATACGGATTAGGTATGAGCTAAATATTTTGTACCATCTCATTATGAACTACAAATGGGCTGAGAGTTTGGAAATCACTGGCCTAATTCTTCTTTTTCTTTTTTCTAATAATTTTTCTTGCTGTACTACATATCTTCTAGCTTCTCTCAGTCTTTGAGTTATTGAAGCTTAGCCTTAATAGCCAAGATTGCTGCTTTTCAGACTACTACAAAACTTTTGAGTAGCATAGACTGGAACAAATAGAGCATACACAAGGCATTATTCTGCGGCAGAGGATAGCAATTAATAAGCTAGAAAAATATTTCTTTGTTTCAGCATTTTTTGAGGCAAACTGTGGAAGAACAACTTGAGCAGGCAACAGTTACATCATTCATAATCTTTTCAGACAGTGCAAACATACTGGTATTCATCCCCATCACATCACATTACATACCTAATTTTCAAATGTTGTGAAGCATTTTTTTATCAGTCATATTGACTTTTGTGGAAATGGAAGGAAGTTAGTTTCAATAGTCTCAAGTCTTGCTTTCTGTTCATTTTCAGCACAATTTTGTGTGAGTTTGTGTGTATTTTGTGTGTGGCCCTCTGTACCAAGCTACTAAGATACAGCTTGTTTCTTTGAGGGCAAAATGGGGCAGGCATTGAGCAAAACCTTTGGATGATGTTATAAATATCAAAACACCACAAACATTTGCTTTTTTTTTTTTTTTTTTTATTCTTTCTTTACCACAAATTCATCCTGGTAGGGACTGCTTTTTCAGGTGGTTAATCCTGACTAAATGGGATGCTACACAAAGTCAGCATTCATTTATGACTTAGTTTTGACCTTGGGTGGGTGATGCTGCAGTAGGAATACATGATTAGTAGTATTATTTGTCCTCACTTTGTACATGGCATCTGGTGGACTATTTTGGAGGGAGGAAAATGTATCCCTTCTATGGGAAACTGCTGAACGTATCTGGAGAAGGGAAGAACCTGGAAGACTATGATGGCCAGGAAAGGAATGAGTTTTCCTCAAAGAGAGGACACCTGTCTTGAAAGACTGGGAAATGAGCAGAGAGCAGACTGCTTCAGTGACAGAATGGGAAACGTCCTCAGGACAAGAGGGGAGTGTGTCGAGTTTGCTGTAAGCCTGGGGGAAAAAAAAAAAAAAAGAATAAAACAAACAAAAAAAAACACACCCGATTGACTGAAAGTAAGCCTTGAAGCAAGGATAATTGAATAACCAAACTTTTATTTATTTATTTTTTAGGGTAAGAATGGTGGTAAAGGAGGAAGGGCCTTTGAAAACCTTTAGCTGAGTTAGAGGATTCTATTCTATACCCAAAAGAAGTTCCTACAAGAGATCTCAATGGCTTCCTTTAGCAGAAAACATTGATTTTGCAGGTTTCATATGCATCTTTCTCATTAGTGCACAGATTATTCGTATAGGAAAAAAATCTGCTCTTAGTTGTGTTGCTTTGGATGATAAATGCTTAAGAGAGTATATGCTGGTGCTGGTTAACAACTTCTCCTTTCATGATGATAGGGAATTCACTGCAAAGCTCTCTGCTCACAGCTGACATCACTTCTTTAGATGTTTGCTTTAATGTGAGAAGGCTGGAAAAATCCTAAGATGAAATTTCAAACAGAAAACATGTTTCAGCCAACTGAGGAGCCTTATTAAAGACTTTAATTGCTTCCAAGCAGATTATTTTCCAGTCAGAAGCTTTTACCTTTGTGGTTAAATGGAAAGCACAAAAATACCTATCATCTTGCAGCTGAGAATTTACTCTTCTGTTTGGTGATCTTAGCCTTACTGCTATGTGCATTAGTAGTATTAATGGCTCCATACTCGAGCATTGTGATATGGTTGCACATGTAGCTATGCAAAGAAACCCTGACAAGTTTGGGAAGGAA
This sequence comes from Tinamus guttatus, assembly GCF_059628265.1. Taxonomy (NCBI): domain Eukaryota; kingdom Metazoa; phylum Chordata; class Aves; order Tinamiformes; family Tinamidae; genus Tinamus; species Tinamus guttatus. Next base: position 6,487 of record NW_028288683.1, read on the forward strand.
GGACACCTTCCAGTGTGTCGTCTTGTCATCAATAAACACACTTTTTCTGTCAAAGCTAAATTCATTTTTCTTCAGATCAAGTGGAGGAAAATGCTTGTGGGGTTTTACAGTAGTGAGAATGAGCCCTTACAGCTGCACTAGACTGTGACAGTAAGGGTTTTTGTTGTACGACAGGCAGCAAGCATGCTGCCAATAAAAGAAAAGTCAAAAAAGCTGTTGAGATTGCTTTGAGCTAAGAATCTTATTGTGTATTTCGTTGTAATAGCTGATGTATAACACCTGTGACTGGTTTGGATAAAAAGCTAATGGGCTTGCTTTAAGGTCTGTAAAGCTGCTCTGATACTGCAGGTTGGTTTGTAACATATGGAACTTTATTCTTCAGTTGTATTATTCATTTATTTCCTGCTTATTTTATTGAAAAGATGCTTTTAAGCTCTAATGATTGAGATGGGTATCACAATGTTCCTCATATTCAGACATTTTTGGAATGGCCTCTTGGTTGCTAAAAAAAAAACATAGGTCTATCCGAGAGTAAAGTCAGCTAACAATTGTACTTGGCCTTCAGAGTTTTAGACCTGAGGGACCCAAGCTACCAACTCCTGCAGGGTTGTTCAGCTGGTCATTCTTTCCTTTGCTTTTAAGCTTCCTAAGAAAGGAATGAGAGACCAGGGTATAACTTCCACAAACATAGAAAAGCTGCCTACATCAGAAGAGAAGTTTATATCTATTTACAGCTGTGCTTGAAAGAGGACTCTGAGTTGCAGTAGAAGGAAATGTTGGTCTCCTTAAGAACGCCTCTTTCATCAACCCTTGTGGTCCTGATCTCCCTCACCTCTGGGGACAGCCCGAGTAAATCCTCTGAGGTCAAGGGGGTCACTGAGTGTTTGTAACCGAGATTAAAATCCAACCCAAACAATAGGTACAATTTGTTAGGTCTGGCTGCAGGGAGACTTGTGCTGTGGGAGGGCTTATGGGGTGGTCGTTAAGACGGGTCTTGCAGAAGCCTTGTGTCCCAGCTCCAAGTTTTATTGGTCCTACAAAAAACCCTCCTGCTTTATGTATTCTTGCACGCCATCTACTGACACTTTTTTTAAATATAGAAAAATAAATAACACGAGTGTAACTCTCACTTTGCTGGAAATACAGACTTTTACAGGGCACTCCTATAACATAGTAAAACTGCCATTCTGCAAATGCTTCTGACCCACCTTTCTCTTCCAAAAACTTCAAACCTTTGGGATGAAATGTTTTCAACTGATGTGCAGCTTTGATTCCCTTTGAAACTATTATATTGTGAAAGTAGAAATACTAATCTCTATTTCTGATGGATTCTAGGAGTTACTTAGAAAACTACAATCAGTCACTGAACAATAATTTCCTGATTACACTTTAGAAAAAAAATCTTACAGTTCAAGATGCATCTCTACAAGTATGTAGTAATTGGTATGCCAGGCAATGCCTTAAACAGGGTTTTAAAAAGCCTATATGCAGCACAGTGGATTGCTTATTAAATTTATGCTCTTTGGTGATAATTGCCCAAGCTTATTGCTATGACATAGGGATGTTTGCATGATGAAGAACTGGTAATCTAAGTCACAACTTCAGCTTGCGACTGCATTGCAACCATATTTCCTTATAGTTGAAGTCTGTGCTGGTGGTACATAATCAAGTACACATTGTACCCAGTAATCTGTAGCTGCTGAGGCCTGACCCATTATCGAGACCATCATTGCAAAGTGCTCCTATACAATACAGAGCACTCCTCAGCCCTTAAGCAATTTCAAGTAAAGGCAAAAATCAATATAAGTGCTCATCAGAAGAACAGTTTTAATAGATTTATGTGTGTGCATGCATACACACACAGTTGAGTATACTGGCCCATAAAGCAATTAGGTGTGGAATAGGACAAAAGCGTATATGCTCAGCAGAAAATATAATGCATGCTCTTGAAAACTGGCTATAATGAAGATGCTGCAGAAGGCATGAAACTGAAGTCGAATGATTGTGTTTAAGATATATCAGTCTGGAATGTGTCCAATATTGCAGGCTGATTGCGATTTCCTCTGTTCTGATGGCTGAGATTCATCACTGCATTTTAGCACCAGATAACTTTCTATACAGTTGAATATTTTCTTCATCCTCAAAAATAAACAAGTTGTCATTCTCCTAATGGTTCTTTGGATAATATTTTTAAGACACTGCAGGAAGCCAATAATGAAAAAAAATCACATAAAATCTTTATCTCATATATTCTTCTTTAATATAGTAAGCTTACATACTTTATCTAGAAGACTAAAAGGAAAGAAGTTCAAAGTCTAATAGCTTTCTTTCTGGTTCTCTTTATACTTCTTCTCTACATAATCTCCTGTTTCATCATCAGTAACAGCCACTTCTCTTCCGCTTTCCCCTCTTTCCAATTTAATGGAACAATTTTACTTCTTAATTAAAATAGTGAATATACCTATGCTTTATGATAGATAAAAGTTTTCTTCTAATAGAAAGCAGGCTGTACTTTTAGTTGAGGACAGCTGACTACCTTGCTGGATTCTCCTTGTGTTCAGAATTCAATGTTCAAAATTTGGGGGTTTTGCTGTCTGCATATTCAAATTTACTCTGTTGCATACAAAATCAAGTCTTTCACATCTTATGTTCTACATTTCCACAAGATGTCAGCAGCAGCATTTTCTTCTAAGTACCCAGGAGAGCTCGCACTAGGCGCCTTCCCAAATCTGCAAAGATGTCTTTCAAGGGTATGCTGCAATTTCTAGCAATGAAATAGATGGAAAGTGTTTGTGGCCATTTTTTGGTAAGAATTGTTCTAGTTCCTGGTTAACTGGTTCTAATTCTAGAATAAAAAGAGTTAATAAAAAAAGAGTTGAAAAGAGTGTTAATAAAAAGAGTAGGTTTTGACCTAGTCTAATTGTGAGTCATTTATGCCACCCTCTCTGCCTACAGACTCATAAATTGGTATGTTATTGTTGCTCACTGCAAAGGCACTGGAGTTCTGGATACTGCATGGCAGAAGTCAGCCAGGGAGTAACCCCTGCTTTAGTAGCAGTAAAAATAAAATCCTTAAGTGAGCTCTCAGACATAAAACATTGATATTCCTTGACTTTTGCCCCATGCAAAATATGTATTTTTCTCAGGACAACCTGCTGCAGTTTAGTGTGAAGGTGATGCTAAATCAAAGGGGAAAAAGTGCACTCAGCTGACCCCTAGCATTCTTTTTAGTTCAGGCTACATGAGTGATGGATTTCTGATTATTTTTCAGTAGTGTCCACAGTACGATAGGTTCTTTGCACATACTGAAGAAGAGGAGCTCAGAATTAGTAGAGGAAAAAATGAGCAATTGGTCTGAACCAAACTCCTGTTCCAGCTAAGTCAGGGGGAAAAAAATCATTCTACAGCAAGACTGGATTGAAAAAATATATCAAGGTAAGAACAATAATATGGCTCCCTTGCCTATCAGGTCAGTGTTCTGGTCCAACAGCTTGAAAACGTAATTTAATATTTTTTAAAACTAAGCTTGTTCAATTGTGTTTTGTCTTTATAGCCAGGAATTGCAGTCAGTGTTTGAAGTCCCTATGAAATCCTCAGCATAGAATAATCCAGACTTGTGTCGCTATAGCTGAAATTCTGAAACTGCAACTCTGAAAGGCGATGAATGTAGTTCTCAATTTCATATTCAAAAGCAAGATTATGTTTTATTTCTAATTCTTACATGTTAATAATTAATAATTCAGACAGATCTGTGTAACTTTAAATATGCAAAATGCATTTTAGAAAAGGGTTATCTTATTTTTCTCCCATTTCCCTTGTGAAAGGGACAAGAAGCTTCGACTTCAACAAGGAAAACACAAACTATATGTAGGAGAAATTCCAAAGAAATTCCAAAACTAATGGAATTAAAGGTTAGCAAAGGAAAATCCCATATATTACAGGGTGTGTAAGATAAGTACCTTGAGGTTTTGAAGAGGTTAGCTGTTTGTCATGGTTGTCTCAAGAGAATGATCACTTCTATTCTTCCATGACTCAAAAGCCAAACTACACCCTATAAGGCTTGAGATGACTTCATGCAACACCCATATCTTTCTGCACTAAAAGCACACTCTGGTAGTGTAGAAAAAGCCCTGTAGATTACACAGAGAATCACTAGATGTCACTGATGCTATTAGCTCCCATGAGCAGAAAATGTCAAATATTATTTCTGCTTAAAGCAGCACTTTGGCAGTGCTTCCTAATCTGAGTTGTAGCAGAAGGGTCTTTGTATCCAGCTTGGTGTTTCTGGGTTGGGTGATGGTTGAGAAAGTCTTGGCAGAAGGGATCTTTCCCAAACAAATGAGCAAGACTTTAACTCATACTGAATGTTTCATTAGAAATCTTGGTTTTATTTTTGTAACTAAGGATGGCTGTGCTAGTTTTTATCTAGTGTGCATGTCCAGATATGAAAAGAATTAGATGGCTTTTGGCTTCCCTCTTCATCTAAAAGGCAGCAGGAAAAACAGTAAGCCAAGAGGCTGGGGAAAGTGGGTTTGTGTCACCCTTTCTAATATTAAGTCTAAGATTTGAGATTTGTCTGTGTGTGTTTATTTGCCTGTTTTTTATGACTGAGGGCCCTGAATATGGCTTAATATCTCACAACAGAATAGAGATGGCTGTATGTGTAGCTAGTGTTGTTTTCAAATTAATGAACTACATTTTGTCATGTGATACCTGGAGATTAATTATTAATCTTATTAATAATAATTCTGACACATAATGGAGCTTATGGAATGCATCTTCACATCTCTCCTCAGGAAATTACAACTACTGTTTTGTCGCTGTTTTTAATTTTACTCTATAATACTGGCACTTTTTTGGAAATACTGTTTACTGGTGAGGAAAAATATAATAGACCGTGATTCAAATAAGACTGGTAGCCAACTAGTCTGTAGTTTACGTAGACTAAGCTGTGGAAATTTTTGTCTTTTGCTCATAAGCACACTCCTTTCTTCAAAACCCTTTGCAGGTTCTTTGTGTATAGGTTGCTGATAGTCTTTGAACAACTTTCTCTCCCTTCCCATGCCTTTCTTTTTTTTTTCTTGTTTGATTTGTGTCACTAAAATACATGAATTCCTGACTACTATTTTGAGCCATACAATAAACAATAATTAGGGAAAGATCTACTCTGAGAGTTAGTTTCCAACGAAAGGGAGCTTAAGACATTTCTGCCATATGTTGTACCATGTGGAGGTTCTTCCTAGCATCCAGCTTGAACTTCAGGTAAGGTGTACATTTAATTGCTCTTTGTTGTGACTGTGGACTGTAAGCTCTCTTCTTACATGAGCTATTTTTCTGTCAGACTGGAGACATCACGCACCAAAGCAGTTTGTTTTCAGTCTGTTTCAGTCTTACTTCTGAAAAACAGGAGTGCAGACTTTAGAGCACAGTGATTCCTTGCTGCTTTTGGAGGGGCATTAAAAAAAAAAAAAGTGCAAATGGCTTAGTCACAGCTGTGTCAACTTCCTCTTATTAAGCAACTGGATGTTTTTGGTGCCTGGTTCAATGCAAAGCTTTAAAACCTAAAAAGTAGTAGACTACTAAAAAGTAGTCTACAAAACTCTAGAAAAGCTGTACCACCATGGGTAGTTCCCCTGTTTTGAAATCATTCCCCTTCTTTAGGGAGTCTGGATACTACCTGAAATAGAGATTACTCTAATTAGGTATGCTCTAATTAGTATTACCTTTAATTAGGTAATGCTGAGAATTATTGCACCCAAGTTCTAGTGGCCATGTTTTTATTAAGGTTTTTGGGTTGGTTGTGCAGCCCATCTTTGGGAAAAGATCTAGTCATATGCTAGTCACCATCAACATGCATAGACAAGCTAGGCTGAAAATATAAAATACCTCAAGTGATGGACACGTACAGAGAATAAGGAGAGTAGAATTAGGGGAGTATGGTTTATTTTAGCAAATATCTACAGTATAGCTACCTGCAGTTTGTGTAAGGCTTTCTTTGCCAACTCTTATATACCTAACTTAGGTGCAGCATACAAGCGATGGTAGAACTAACCTTATCGTGAATTAATTGCCTAAATAGGGATTTGCCTTCTTTTGCTATAGTTCATATTAAATTTTATACTGTTTTATCTTCACTGATTACTGCAACTAGATTAAAATCCATTCCAAATGTGTCTAGAGATGTATGTCCCATTTAATTCTGATCTCTGACTCATTCCCCGGTGCATAGTTTTAGAAAGTCATCATTCACGAGCATGTTTCAGCTGTGTGCTGGGCTAAGTTTCCTTTGTTCTACTGCTAAATGTAAAAATAGACTCTTTGTTCACCAAAAAAAGAATGAGAAAACAGAAATTTCACAGAAGCTACAGAAAGAATCTCCACCTAAATGACAGGGCACTAGGCTGTTCTTGTCTCAAGGACAAGACTTTATGAGTGTGTGTAACTAAATGCACTGTTTCAGCAATACCTGCTGTGAGGGAGGTATTTACCATCAAACAGCTGGCTCTGAATTCAGAGTCTGTGTAACTTTGTATGAGAGATATAATTTGAAGAACAATAACTTTTTCTTCAACTGTGTAACAGTACTTCTTTCTCCAGCTTCTGTTTTGCCTAGGGAACTGTATTAGAATCTATAACATTGAAGTCACTATCATCTACTTCCTCTGAGAGTTCACTTCTGTGGATTTTTAATATATATAATGCAGGTAAAAATGGCAGCCAAACTTTTAATGTAGCAGCCAAAATCATCACGGAGTTCTCCAAGGATGAGCTCCAAATCAGTGATTTGCTGTTTTATTTTTTTCGCACAACAGCAAAGGCTTTTATTCCCCACTCCGCTACTTAAATAATGTATAGAAATGAAAATACAAGAAAGGAAATGGAGGCTGAAGCTGATGAAACCCAGGGAGTCACTTCCATCAGTCATAGAAGCACTAGCATTGCTTGCTTGTAATTCCCCCAAAATGTTCATTTTAAAGACCAATTACAAACTTCAAAATTAAACTGAAGTATTTTGCGTTTCATTTAGTTAGGATTCTGTATTAAAAATAATTGTAGAAAGATATATATCATTCTTTGGTTAGATGAGAGTGATAACTTAAGAGTATAACTGCTTCTCAGAGGGTTAGTTACATTTAATCACAGACCAGAGAAATCTTTGCCTTAGTGTTTGTTCGATAATCTTAAAATACTTTCTTGGTCTACTCTCTCAGCTACAATAACAGCAGTGCTTTTTACCCCTCAGCTTCATGACAAATGTTGGCAAAAATCACTGAAAAAAGATTTGGTATGTTGAATTTTAACCAATTGAAGGCATCATAATAAATGGTTAGTTTATACTAGGAAGTGCCATATTTCTTAAATACACAGCTAAAAACTGTTTCAGTTGCCTGGCTTGATAATGTTAATAGACTTCTGGTTTTGGCTAGCTCTTATATTCCCATTCTAGGCAGCCCAGAAATGCATGATTTTAAATGGAATTGAACTGAAGTTATGAAGAAGTGTGAGTGCTCAAATTCCTCCCCTTTACTGCAGCACCTACCTAGACCTCTAGTGAAGAAAGCATGTAAACACAATATTAATATATTCACAGGAAATATGCAATTGTAAGAACCACGTCTTTTGCTTTCGAAGTGTCTGCATATAGTAAAAAGTATAAATATAGCGTGGGACAGAGTTCCCAGTATATGTAAGTATCTATTTTAAATTACATGTAAACTTCAAGTCCCTCAGCCATATGCAGGAAGACATTTATGTATGTACTTCTCACTGAAAATTCTTTTTCTGATATCAAACCTTAAGTGTTGTGAAAATTTTACTGTTATATGAATAGTTGTGAAAATATGAATATTTCTTATGAAATTATGGACACAGTCTATTTTTTTTTTAATTTAGCGGCTGAAGCACCTTGGTGTAAAACCACTAGATGCCAGTATGCCCCAAGAAAGAGAATAAACCATAGCTTCATAGTCTGCTTCAAATGCAGGGCACAAACAATTTCAGAAAGCCTGTGTTTACTCAAATAGTGCCATTTCTTCAAATGTTTCTGTGACCAGATACAGCTAGACTGTTGATAGGAATGATTCCCTGAAGAGTGGAGTTGAGCTCAAGAGGCCTGAAGTGCTTGGAGGTGTCACAACTGTGTGTGGAGCTGGTCCTACAAGTTGATTGGGTTTCCAACAGGGCGAATCTTCCCTGCACACAGGGATGCTCCCTGAGAACATTGCTGCTGCGTATAAGATAACTGGTGCTGTCATCTCACTTTTGCTTGCTCCCAGAAGAGACAATTTAGTTGCAGTGTTGCCTATTGCTTTCCTAACTTGCCTTTCTGAAAAGCTGGTTTTAAAACAATGCTGTGGTATTTACACATGTTAAAAAGTGGTACTAACTTTGACAACATAAAGCTGTGAAGGAGCCTGCCCCCTTGAACCTCTCTATTTAGCCTCCTACGCTTACAAGCTGAATTTCTCAGAAGCAACTGATTTTTCTAGGGGAATTAACTCTGAGTGAATACATTGTGAAAACTGTCTTATAACATAGTCTGAACAGTAGAAAAAAAATGCTTTTGATGACAAGCTGTTTCAAGTGTTGAAATTCTCATTTCCTGGAATCATTTATAATGGGATGCATGATTAGGAATAGAATAAAATGGCATGCATGTTTAGGAAGAGAATAAAAAAAATCTTCCAGGAGGACGTGCAGAGGACGGTCATGGTCTCTTTTCAGTGGTGGCCACTGATAGGACTAGAGGAAATGGCCGGAAACTGAAACACCAAAAATTCCATAGGAACTTAAGGAAAAATTTTTTAACAGTGAGGGTGACAGAGCACTGGAACAGGCTGCCCAGAGAGGTTGTGGAGTCTCCTTCTCTGGAGATCTTCCAAACCCGCTTGGACAGAGTCCTGTGCCACGTGCTCTAGGTGACCCTGCATGTGCAGGGGAGTTGGACTAGATGATCTCTAGAGGTCCCTTCCAACCCTAAGCATTCTATGATTCTATGATCAGCTTGCTAATCTAATGGCACTTCTGGTTCTGAAACAGTCTCTAACTGGTTCTGTAACAGGAACAGAATGAGAAAAACTTTTTTGAGTAGCTCAGAATGCTACATCAATTATCAATTATATGATCATGAAATAGTCACAGTCAATGGACATGCAAGTAAAAGACACTTAAAAAAAAACAACTTAAAATCTCTTATTTTTCTTTTTCTGTGTGAGCTGGACCTCTGGGACAGTGTTCTGTCCATCACTACCAAATTTTGTCTCAAAAGGACTCTCATGATTTACCCCAGCAAAAGTCTGTTAAATTTCCTGTGCTTTTAATGAAGCCTATGGCCGCAGAGTTGTCTTTACATTGAAACCTATCACAAAACCCTTTGGTCCTTAAAAAAAAAAAAAAAAAAAAAACACACGCACCACCAACAAAAAACAAACAAACCCTTATAAAAGATTCAATTGATAGATTGATTAACCTTAATTTTCTGATAGTAAATGAAGATTAAGCATTTGGACAGAGACGTCTGAAAGAAGAGCAAAATATTCCCTACAGTGACTATTTTGTTGACAGGGAAGACTTTCTTCTTCCTCAACTGTATAACAGTACCTAATTATTTCTGCCAAAATGCCCAGAAGAACATAAATAATAAATGACTAATTCATTGTTTTTGTGCTGAAAGTCTGATTTTTTTGAGTAAAAGGGCAAAAACTGTAGCAGAAACCTCTGAATTCTGGGAGCTTAACAAACTAGAACCTCAAAGGAGGTAGACTAAGAAGAAATCCCTCAGTAAAGCTGTCCAGGCAAATATGTGAGATAGAGAGCGGTATTTCTGCCACAATAATGAGTATGGTAGCCCATAAAAACTCAAGGATGGCAGAACATTGAAACAAACAGTTACCTGCACTTAACATGGAGCTGGGAATAGACAGTGATATGTGAAAAAACAGCAAGTGGATGTTGGGGAGCTTAGCTTATATGTGAGGTGCCTCGTTGGGGCCCTTCGAGAAATATAGCTCCATGTAAGGAATGGAATAAACAGTTCTTCTATGGGAGCGAGGACAAAAATAACAACACCTCTGTAGCCTGTAAGAATAATCCTAACAGTAAATACAAGGGAGCTCTGGAGGGGATTATATTGTGAAGGAACCCTGTTAAATGTTCATTCTCTGGAGATTTTAAGATGAGATGAGACATAGCTCTGTCAGAAATAATGGCAGAATAGTTCATAAGAGGAGACAGATTACAAAACCTCTTGCTGCATCTCCAGTGATGTTTAAGCTACGATTCTATGAATATGAAAACGAAGAAATACCTGCTGGCAAGAATATGAAGGGAGGATAAGGTCAAAAACCTTATAAGGTCAGACTAGATTATAAACCATGCATAGTTTAACCTTTGTTTTGAAGATAAAGATGACTGCAGTCTTTAAACCATTAAATGCAAATCATGACCAAATTTTCTCAAATACTGTTTTAGAAAGGTATGAGAGTAAGGTGCATCTTGATTTTTTGGTTTGCAGTACTAGATGTTATAGACATGAAATTTAACAAGAGTAATACATTACCGAAGCAGATGTACATATACAGTATCATTCCTGTCTGTAGCACAGGATATCGGATTTTTTTCCAATTCTTTCCTACTTCTAGCATGGTTGACTGATATACTGGGTGTATCCTGTCCAAACACAAATTTAAAAGTACACTGCACAATAATATAACGCCTCTCCCCCTCCCTCTTTACTGCTAGTTGTTTGTGTCTGCTCAGCTTTACATCCCCACCTTTTTTCCTGCAATCTAACCACACTTGTCCCTGAGCTTTTCTTTATCTTTTTTTTTGAGTCAGGAAACCTCAATACAGCTGTGTATGAATACGGTATAAGTATTGAAATTACATTATGCTTTGCAGAATATCAGAAATATTCTCTTATTACAACATCTTTTCACTTCAGCGAAATTTCCTTAAAGGTGAATGTATTTCTCTTCTGTCTGGCTGCTGGAACACTTTGCTGTAGCCTTCTGTTTTTTGGTTTTCTGAGTGACCTACATGACAAGGAAATAAGTACAGCCCTGAAGTATTCAGGTGCCTCTCTCACAATGCAGTTTAAGGCTGAATTTCATTGAAGTTAGTATTCAGGGATAAGAAATCACTGGCCCTTCCCCATAACTAAAAATAACAATAAATGTTTGAGATCTGAAGGAAGGAATCAGATACTACCAAGAGAGAGAACAGCCATAATTCTTCTTCAAAGTTTCAATGCTTATCTATACCTTTGAAAAATATCCTGCCTGGTGCATGGGTATCCACACCAAGCTATGAGTATTCTCAGTGTCTCATCACTATTTCGTGATGAATTTGTTAGTCTGCTGAGGCTGTCTTGCTCTGTGTGTTTATATTGTGTTCTGATTTAGTAAGGTTCTGCTTTCATTCACCTTCATGATATTTTTTTCAATGACAGGCTAGTTTATGGAAACTCCTTTTGGGCTGTTAAGGAGGAAGGCTCCATGGATGTCATTAGGAAACACTCACACACAAAGCAAAAATTCAAAATGTAAATGTTATAGAGGTATCAAGGGCTTGGTTTCAAGCTGAGATTCAATAGATAGAGCTGTTTACAATGGCAATATCCAGCAGTAAGATGAAATCTGTGCCTTGGGTGCTTGAACACTCAAGCACACACTTTTCTGGTGTCCTTTGCTTGTTTCTCTATCAATTTGTACCTAAGTGGTTCTGCTGTCAAGACACTGTAATGAAAATAAAACCTATGGCAGACAGTGCTATTCAGCCACAGACTACTCACCCTGTTCCTAAGTGCTATAAAGATGTTAAGCCAAAAATACATCTTGACTTTTTCCTTTTCATTCAGTTAAAGATGCAAATGAAACACTGCTGTCAATACATTACCATGAAAAAATGAACACTTTGCGAAGTTTTCTGCATGCACAGTTTCCTCCAGACACATAAAGTATTAAATGAAATAATATGCACAGAAGTGTTCTATTTCTCATTACACTTTAATTCAGAGTATCCAGCATAATTGTAAAGTCTGAGTCCTGGAAATATTATAGCAAGCTGTAAGTAATCCACGGAAAGATTTTAGCCTTTAGCTGTAGCTAAGAAAGAGCATCACCCTGAAATCAAAACATACCTTGGTATAAATGCTGAGAAAAAAGCATGACTTTGTTTATAAAGAGTTATTCCTCAGACATCCGGTCAGACAGCCACATAATAGAAACATGTACTTAAATAATACAATTCTAAGCACTGTTCAAAAAATGGATAAAATCAACCAATATGTGTTAAATGAATTTTGAAGAGACTTGGGAAATTTTCTCATTCTCTTTTTAAAGAACTGTTAAAGTCAGCTTGACTTTTTGAGGGATTTCTTGTGTCTGATAGTCTTGCTCATAAGACTACATTTATGTAGTCATTAAGATGTATGTCATAAGACTATGATCTGCAGACTCATGTTTCTGCAGCTTTCATTACTTAGAATGAAAGAAAAACTTATGCAAAATTTTGGGGTAAGGCATTCCTCTTCAGATGTGTGGGTTGTGGGTTTGTTAATTCATTTCGTTTTTCTCTTTAATTCCTGCTTTTCTTTTGAGCATTAAAACATCTTTCTTGCGTCAATTTGGGCAAGAGGACCTTCACCATCCAAGACATGAAAGAACCAGAGTTCACTGGAAATCTCTGTGTGCAAGTAGAACAGTTTTCCTTCCCTCACAGAGGTGAGTTTGCCAGCATATGTAGTTGTAACAAGATGTGGAAAGTGTGTGGAAAGGTGAACAGTGGGGTCCCTGTGATTAAAAGGGCATCTATAACAAGCTGCCACAAGGCAAAAATTCAGAAGACTGTTTTTTTTTGAAAATTTTCATTCTCTTATGCTATATTTAGTGGAAGGCATATTAAGTATTTTGTTAGGGTTTAAGACCAAAAAAAAAAAAGAAAAAAAAAAGTCAGGAATTTCGACGAGGCCAGCAGATTATTCCTGGATTCTTCCTGCATGGGTGAAGGAAGCAATACTACATTGGACTAGATTGTCTTGAGTTTGTTCCAGCAGGGAAATCCTGTATTTCCCATTGAATGTGCATTAGAAATACTTAATAAATGCATTGTCAAATTATTGAAGAAGGGGAGAAAGAGGTGAGATTTACAGAGTGGAGGCTACGCATAGATATGGAAAAATGAGAATGTCCATGAGCTTGCCTACTGTAGCAATTTAAAAGTGTGTGTTTTAAACAAGTGAGATAGTAACTTCGTTTACACGTGACACAAACTGTTCTTAGTCTTAATATCTGAAAGATACTCAGAGTTCATGGGGACAATCCCCTGTAGGTTCTTCTCATGCAAAAGTGCAATTGACTGAAATAAGTGGTTTTGGCAGTGAATAGAATGTTCTTCAGACCTAACGCTTAGTAGCAAAGAAAAAGAAGCTATTAGGCAGATGCTATGGCAAGAAATAGAAACACAAAAAAAATTGCGATACTGAAAAAATGATTTTCAAATTATCTGGGAGCTGAGATATTTCAGTTAACATTTTAGCCCTTTTAGAACTTGAGAGTTGCATTAAAGCAAGGAATTGCAGGAACGTTAGGTCAAGAAGTGGGTTCCTGGTGCTATGCTTGATGGACTCTCCACAGAGCTAGTTGACTCAGATGATGCTTCTCAGGGGTATGTGAGTGGTAGCTGTTTCCTAGCTTCTGTGTAATGTTTTTGTCACAAGCTCTGGAGCTCTTGCTTTTGAGTAACAGCCAGTGGAAGAGTTGGTCTAGAGGTATGGCAAATCTAAGATATAATGGAGAGACATCTTGTCCTGAAAACTCATGATAAGCTTTATGTTTTCTTACTAGTTCAGTCATGAACTTGCTATGAGAAACCATCTTTTTGGATCTCTCTTGATCCCAGCCCTGAAGAAAGTAATGTATTCCTAGTTAGCTATTTTGCAAAACGATGAGGGAGGTTTCACCGACACAGGAATTAACAAGTATTCTGAGCTTTTTTTTACAAGACAAATTAAAATTGAAAAAGGCATATAATTTCTTGCCTTTTGATATTTATGGGTGTAGTTTCAGATAAATAGGGTAAAATAAATAGGGTAACATCGTACCAGAGCAATAAAAGAGAAGAGGAGAAGGGATTTTTGTAGATTGGTATAGGAAATAAGTAAATAAACCTGCTCTTATTTTGCAAAAACTCTTTTCTAAAGAAGAAATAAGATGGAGAACTTGCTTTAGAAACATTTGTAGCAAACTTTAATAACTGTAAATCTTTCATGATATGTCTGGAAAATGTCTGTTCGATAACTGTATCCCTTTACGCTGTTGTTCATAGGATTTCATTATTAGATAAGGGACTATATTTGAATTCAGCAACACACAGTACATGAAATCTTACATTCTGAAACAAACTGTATCACAATGAAGTAATACATCTTTTTTCTTATTGAAAAAAGACTTCTTTGAAAGCATTCTTCAGTTTTCTGCTTCCTTTCTCTTCATTTTCTTCCTTCATAAATATATTCTGTCTTTGCTTTTGTTCTTCCAAGCTTTTGTCCTGGTTCCTAGTGATAAGGCTAGTATCGAGCTAACAGTGTCTTCAAGAGCTTCCCAGGAGACTGTCGAAGAAAAGCTAAACTGTGCAGATGACGGGGCTTCCTGATGCCTTGTTTGGTTTGAATAGATTTCTATTTATCCTTTCATCCTCTGATAGCTGCTTCCTCGTTTTTTTCTGCTGACACATTAAAACTGAAGGAATTATCAGGAACTGTGCAGGAAAGGACTGTATGATAATTTGTTTTTATGTAAATACGCATAGACCTACATGCAACACAGTGTCGCTTGCTTTTAAAGTCAAACTGATCCTATGAGGTCAAAGCACATAGATGTTTTAAGCTATGTTATTTCTGAATAGAAAGTTTTATATAATTGAGACACAAATGATTTTGCTGGCAAACTATTGTGACTGCTGCAGGCATCACACCTGAATAAAACACATTAAACAAGGACTATGAAATCTAAGGTCCTGTCCATAGACAACATTCCCCTACCTGTAATCATTCATCTTACTATTCACAGTGCTGCTGTTCAAGAATTTATGTGGTAATCTAATCTTCAAGCAAATTTTCTGCAGCTACTTTTGTGTTCCTCCTCCCTTCTGAACCAAAGTATATACAGAAAGTTCTCAGAAAGGTACTCCTTGGATCTGGGTGACCTTTGTCAGATCTTGCACTACTCGTACATGAAATAGAAAATAGATGCAATCCATTCGACCATATGATTTCTTGTTTGTTTAGATTTATGTGTTTTGCTAGGTGGATGAGAATGGCTTGTGTCCAGTCTTTGGACCTGGAAAGAAAATCCCAGACTGCAGAGAGACACAAACACAGTCTTGCTGAAGTTGAGAGAACAAATAAATCAGTATAAGGAAGTGTCTTTGGAATTGCCTCCTAGTGTGGTGTTGAGCACCCTGGTGTGCTACCATCTGGGAGAGTTCAACCAAGCTGTAAATCCCAGGCCCTGCAGGCTGTGGGGGCTGGCTTGGAGAATTTCATCTTTTGTTTCTTGGGAGGTAAAGTAGAGGCTGGCTAGTTGATGCTATAAGCATTCCCTGCTGGCTGATCAACAGCAGACAGAAGAGTTTTCTTAACCTTTAGCCAAAGATAAGGCCAAAATGATAGTCTGTGTTCAGAACAGTGAGAAAGAAAAGGAGAGATGATAGAAGAAATTCTTTCTAGATGGTGATGGGAGCACCTACTGGTAACAAGGCTAAGGTTTTTTAAATGTAATTTGGGTTCTGTTATGCTGAATGCTGGAAGTTCTAAGGACCAGATTTTTTTGAAGGAATTTAGACATCTAAGCTGAAGTCAAATAAACACACTGAGGATCTTCACATAGGTATCACAGTGCTTAAAATCCAGCCTCCAGTCTAGCTGGGTGAATCAACTGGGCCCCAAGATGGACTGTGTGGAAAAGCTTTGGCAGTCTGAAGGACAACTCTTACTGATCTTTCCTAATGTCTGCACAGGCAGTGGAGATCCGTGCAAAAAGATCCAGTTGGGAACTATGTAGAGATTGCCAACACAAAGTGCCGAGCGCAGAAGTGTATCTGAACTGCTGAAAATCTCTAATTTGGTGGTGACTGTCCACGCAGAATCCAGAGGCAGTTTTGACAATAACTGAAAATAGCTGCCTAAATATACCAGGGTATCTCCTTTTAAATGTAGCTATAGCTCATGGAAGTAGTGAGGAAGGAGTTCAATACAACTGCATATTCTTTAGCAAATTTGTTCAGGAACTGGGAGACACTGGCTCAGGAGTTTATTTTGTGGATGACAGTTAAAACTCACTCCCAGGAGACAGCCTTAAGCCCCAAGCCTAGCATGGCCTGACGACAGCTTGTGTTTCTTTCCAAGTTTGGCCACTGGCAATTCAAAAAGGCAAAAGCAGCCAGGCTAGAAAAAGTGCAAACAAAAGAGCATAAGCTTGGCATGATATGAACATCCCTATGGGCTTGCCTAGGTTTGGGTGGCCTTCCAACTCACCTGTGGATACCCTTGAATCTTAGGTATTTAGCTCCTCAGATGAGAATGCCTCAGGGAATGTTGGGAGCCTAAATTTGAGTGTAGGAAAAGGTGCTCTTTGGAATGAAAGCACTGAATTCATGCAGGCGGCTGACCAGTTTTGCAGTTACTGGAAAAGGGAATCTCTGGACTGCTTATTCAATATTCCTTGCCAATATTTATTCTAAAGTCTCTTTTTAGCTTCTCTGGATCTCATTCTGTGTGTCCT
Organism: Tinamus guttatus; assembly: GCF_059628265.1. NCBI lineage: Eukaryota > Metazoa > Chordata > Aves > Tinamiformes > Tinamidae > Tinamus > Tinamus guttatus. The sequence continues at coordinate 23,268 of NW_028288683.1, forward strand.
TGCTGACTTCATTTCCTTTCTGCTCTCTTGTCCTTTTAACTCATTTGAAACACTTCTTTCTTATTACTTCTATCAAAAAACAAAGCCTGAATTTTGAAATTTTGACACAGAGATTTTCTCTGGCAGCCTTGAATTTTTGTTGGGATAGGAAGATAAACATTCTATCCAGAGAAAAGTATCTGAAAAGCTGGCATCTACCCTCATCTCTTTCTTCTCAAGCCTAATAGAAATGTCAAATCTAAAAGAACAGTCATCTGTTTACATGTAACAAGGGAAAGGGAGAATGTGATTAGGTAAAGCATGTTCTAGAAATCAGCTTTTGGACTTCTAGGAACTTTAGGTGTATGCTTGTTGTGTATTGACAAGCATATTATTTTAGCCAGTGCCTTAACGTGAGGGACGGCACAAGTGAGACTGACTGTGGTAGCAACACTGTGGAGCAGAGGGCTTTGACCCACAGCCTGGGGCCAGGAATTGCCCTCGCCCACCTGGCACTTCAGGACTGAAATGTTTCTGGGAGCTTTATGCTGCTCCCTGGAAGCGTTCCAACAAAAGTAGCTAGGTTTAAAATAAACACTTCAAACTCTCCTGTGCTGTTTTTCAGTGATGTGAAAAAACACACAGTACTGACCAGGTGCTAAATGTTGGTACTGCATCTTTGTTATTGATTCTCAGAGAAAGCACCCTGTGAAGGTGAACTTAAAAAAAAAAAAAAAAGAAAAAGAAAAAACAAACAAATGAAAAAAACAACAACTAGGAATAGTTCTGCACCATTTGAGAGCTAAGATGCTTTCTACATGCAACATAATTTGGCAATAATAGTGTAGTGGATAACGTGGTTTACAAAGGCAGGATGGATCTGTAGCCCCATTAGAGAAAGCAGGGAGCACATTCTCAGTTTGTAACACTGACCATATCATCACTGCATTCACCTTTGCATTCCTATCTAATAGGTGACATCAAACTCTGATAGGTTACACAAAGTCTAACACAATCCATGAAAGGGTTTAGATGCCAAAGATATGATGTAGGCTTCATTTTCTTGCTAGTCTGTAAAATTTAGGTCCTCAAAGCCTCTGCTTGTTTTACAAGCAGAACTGAAAATGGCAAAAAATATCTGTTCACTTTTTGCTGACAGGTCTTTGCTCAGCTCTGTGTCTAAATGCACCTCAAAGTAATTTTTCTCATGACTGTGTGGAGCAATTCAGTGCTTAAATGCTGCTGGGATCACCTCATTAGGTATTCCCCTACCCAAGGGATAGGTTTTGAGAAGTGGCTCCCAGAGCACAGACTGGGATCTGTACCAGACCCAACAGCCCTGGAAGTTTTCTTTCCTAATGGAAAAAATCCAGTTACGGTCCCCCAGGGCAATTGCACAATACGTTCAGTGCTTCCCAGGCTCACAGACCTTCTGCTGTGTGGCAGAAAGTGTCTGCTCAGTGGCAGTGACTGTTTCCTCAGACAGGGTTTTCAGAGACTATAAATTCTAGGGGGAAAATAAAGAGATTTTAAAATAAAATCTGATATCCACTAACAGGCAGAAAGTGGGAATCTGTTGTTAAAATTAGGAATGGTGACAGGGGTTTATATCCTAGTAGGGTTCTGGACTCCTTCTTTGAAATGATCTTGGGAGTAGGGGCTGGTGTTTTGATCTCTTCCTCTGGCTTTGCACAGAGAGGTAGCAATATCCTCATCTGCAAGCACTTGAATTAGTGGGTTGTTTTGCTTCAGTGTTTTCCCTGAAGCACATGAGAATCTAGTCTAGATTTCCAAGCCTCTGCTTTCTTGCATTAAAACATGTTCTCTGCCCTGGGAATGATAAAGTTAGGGCTGAGGAAAGTGAATTGGGAAAGCAGATAGCAGCAGAGAGCAGAAAGAGTGCATTGATTGAACTGGCAAATCTACAGCGAGCTCCCAATTACATTCAGGTTACCCATTGCTGGGCTGCCTAGACTGCCCATCACTCCCTAGGATTTGTAAATAAGTGTCTTTTTTTGTAAAGAAACATAAAAACAAAAACATACCGAAACTTTAGGAAGATTCCAAGACTCATGAAAAAGCTGGATTCCCAGCTGGCACAGCTCCACTAATATATGATGTATTCCATCCTCTGGCTCAGTTGCTGTTGTGTTTCCTTATCTCTGGAATTAAATTTAAGTGATGCAACTTATTATTAACAGCTTCCTCTTTGTCATGGAGTAAATGTTATGCTTCAGATCCTACTCTTAAAAAAAAAAAAGGCAAATTTATGCTGCTCTAAGTGCTCATAATGCTTATTATGGGCAAAAACATAGAAACCATAGAAACATAGTTATGTAAACATGGAAACATAGTTAAGTAAATTCATATATTTTCAAGAACATGAAATTATTATGAGCCCAGATTCAATATTACAGAAAAATAAAGGAAAAGGGGTGAAAAAATCTTTTTGGTTTGAACAGTAATAACAACTAGAGTTGTTATATATACACAGGTGAGTTTGTGTGTGTGTGTGTGTGTGTCTGTATACATATATATGTATATATGCACATCTCTGCCTGGTGTTTCATTTTTTCCTCTGAATCCTAAGCCTGATGGTGCTGTTTTTTTCCCCAGCAAGCAAGGGGTGTTTGCAGCACTCTCCCAGCTTCTTTGCTGGGAAGAACATCTTGTTGATGGGGTTTCCTCCTCACCTTCCTTATTTTTCTGATTCATCCAGGGGTATTTTTGTATGTTTTCTAATATAGGCCTTTACATTTTGCTTTTTCTTCATCTGTCTGCAAGTCCATGTTACACTTCCATTTACCAGGTATGTGGTGTTTTTAGAAATATTTTAGAAGCTCTGTTCTTTGCTTTTCCTTACCCTGAACCTCACTGTGCCTGGCTCCAGGCCTGCATTTCTTTAACAGTCCCCAATGAGCTGTTTATAGCCCTGTGGTTTCCTGTGCCAGCCTGTGCCCTGTCTCTTATCATCCCATTCCCGTGCTCCTCCACGCTGCATCCGGTGTCTCCGCTTCCCAAGGCCTCTGATATCTTACAGGCCGCTTTTCTCTGCACTGCAGTGCTGAGCCATACATCTCTGCACTACATTGCAGCCATAAATATCTCTTTCTACACAAAATAGCTATTTGTTACCCCTAGCTACATTAAAAACTAGGGTTATGCTGTATAAAGATAAGCAAAGGTAAAACAAATTGGCCACAGCCACCTGGTCATTAGGAAAATGGCAGTTACAGTTAAAGTGAGTAACAACAAAGCTGCAGGCAGGTCAAGGCAAGAGGAGGCAAAGCAGGCCTGACTGGGCTCAGGCCTGAGGCCTTGCAAACTCAGCATAAAACCTTGGACTGTTACGAGCAAGAGCAATAGCCCATTTTCTGGCCACAGGGCTACAATAAATATCTGTTAGAAAGGGAGAGCATTGCTGATAGCAATGGCACTGTTTTCAGGCAGAAACATGGCTTTCAAAAAGCAGTATATTTTTAATTTCAGTCCTTTGTTACATTGCATTACTCTGCGTTAACAGAGATGGTAAATAATTCTTTTTCATTATTGCCTCAGAAGTATGCAGAGCCTGTGAACGTCTCTCACTTCAGTATTCTCTCTTTCTAGAGTACAGAAGTTTAGAGAAGTCTTCAATCTCTGCTCAGGCATTTTACATGAATCATGTTTGCTTTTCTTATTGTTTTGAATAATTTCTGCACTAACTGTGAAGCACACTTAACTGCATAATTTTGATTGTTGTTTCTTTGAACAGCGTTCTAACCTCAAGAATATTTATCATGTAGCTACTCGCAAGAAAGAAACCATTTATATCAACTGATTGACAGCAGTGATTTCACTGCTCCTGCTCTTGGAGAATAACCTTGTAACACTTGTTCATAGGTCTTGGTTGCTGACATCTTTCTGCCAAAAGACACCTAGATATGACAAGATTTTGTGTCAAGCCTCCTGCCTACTTCAATTATTTTTTTTATATCACTTCTTTTAAAATGCATTTCTATTTCAGCATCCTCTCCACTTTATTTTTCTGTCAGTCTTTATTATGCTGTCTTACAGGGTAGAATCCGAGCACATCGCTGCTCTGGAGAGTTGAGGATCTGGGGAGGGCAGAAATCAGCCCTCGTTCCTAACCCTTTCACTCCTTTCAGTTTTTGGCATGCCTGGTAACAGCTAGAAAATCTTCCACCTCTCAGACAATCCTGGTACTTTCTCCCAAAAGGCTATTTTTTTTTTGAGATATGGGTAAACAACTGCCTCCTCTTGAAGGTGTATGGAACCATCAATTCTGGCTGGTTTGGGCTTAAACTCTGAAAGAAAAACGTTTTCATAATATTTGGTTAAAGCTTCGCGTTTAGAGACAGTTCATAAATTTCTAATTACAAATAAAAACTTAATTTTCCGTCTAGTCTAAATGGCACCTGAATTAATTTAAAATTGTAAAACTCCATTAAAATATTAATCTAATTAAAGTGAGGCATGGAGGCTTTAAGCATGCTAGTTTTTGCAGTGCTGTTGATGGCAATACATTAACTGGCTCATAAGATGACATGAGATAATTTTCTGTGTTTACTTTCTCTCTTTTTGCTGCCTCATGAAGTGCTTCCCCTGTAGTCTGCTCAGGATGAATGTCTTCTGCACTTTTCATAATAATATTCATACAAATTATAGCAATTCTGTCAAAACACAGATACCTTCCATGAAGTAGCTTTTTTATATTGTAAATGTGTACAGGCATGAAACTTTGACAGTGAATTATGATGTTACATTTTCCATTTGAGAACAGCATCTAATTGATTTGAACAGAATACATATATTCTGTTTGAGTGTGTGCATATATACATATTATAGATAATAATGTAATATATGGAACAATGTAATAATGAGATGTGGATCAGGTGAAATTTGTGCTGTGATTATAAATGCACTGGAGATGTGCTCTCTGCACATCTGAACTCCTCTTTCTCCTCAGCTCTGTTGACATATTTAGTCAGTGGTATTTAATTGCAAGGAGGTGAGTAGGAGGCAAAAGAAATCCATATCGAGTTTGATTTTTTACTTTAATCAAGTATCAAGCATTTGAGAACTACCCTTGTTCTCTATATTTTTCTACAGGTGCGCTAAAAGATTTGAATGTTATTCAGCTATAAACTAATTGAGAAAATAATGAGTTGGAAAATCTATTCATTTTATCTTAGCACAAGCATTCTAGAATTTCTAGAATTTATTTTCACTGAAACTGAATGACAAAAAAGTATTAAAAATAGGCAATTTTGCAAGTACTTGAGAATATAAGAAACTGGTCATTATCTACTGGGTTCCTATTTGGGGGAAGTCATCATAGCTTATATCAAGGTCTATACAGTGTCAATACAGTGTAAAATTTACTGACTTAAAAGACCAAACACACTGCCTGACTTTTGTTCAGTGCAGCAGAAGTTTGACTGAGTGCAGGCAGAAAGATAAGCCCTGAAAGAAAGAAAGAGAAAGAAGTGATAACTCACTAACTATAGCCTGCCAGCCATTCCTGTCAGTAAACAAGATCTTCCCTTTAAACTTAAAGATGAGGATTGTCTGAGTTTGTTCCTGTCTGTGCATTACGTGTGACATGGTTCTGTTGATTTCCAGTTGTCCTTGGCAAAGAGAAAAAGCTCTTCAAGGACCTTTCCTGACCTGGAAGAAATAACGGCTGCTCAGCGGACAGGGGAACTTGCTTTCAACTCGCTCAATTGCAAAAAGCATCAAAGCATCAAACAACACTAACACTTTAAAACAAAACTAGCCTCAGTTTTAACATTGCCTCCCCATAAAGGCTGATCGAACAAAAGAAACCTCAACAAAACTCACAAGTTGCGCTGACTTTTTTTGTTGTTGTTTCAATCACTTATCTGAAAACATGTCAACATTTTAGCGTCTAATGTTTCGCTTGGAAAACAGCAAAGTTTGCGGAAACTGGAAGCTCTGCACTGCTTGAATCTCAAAAATCATTCAGTTACTTAGGGAACTTCAAGTATTTTTACGCAAAGATTAAATACTCTTCAAAAATTCATCCCACAACGACGGATGCTTCAATCATGACAGCAGAGAACAAATATTAAAACTGAAGCAGTAGAAATAATAGTTCCATTATTCAGGTGTAAGACAATTGGTTCATAGAGCAAACAGCTGAAAAAAAATGTTTACACAAATATAATGACCCCACCAACCAACTCAGAAAAGCCTTGCTAGGTTGCTCAAAAGTAATTTAGACCGCGTTAATTTCATAAATACCCTTGTGAGAGACTTTTTATAAACAGATCCTTCAACAACAACAAAAAACCTGTTCTTGTCTCGTATAGGCTTCATCTAGAAATTTATTTGTGCCAATCCTGCCAAATAAAACTGCAGTAAAAACACACACAGTGTTTGTCAACAGATCTTGCATTATACACATAAAAGCTGCTCTCTTTCTGCTATCTTTTCTTAATTGAAGGATTCTTTCATTCTACTGTGTGGCAAAAGGCTTTAATTCCAAGAGATCTTGCTAGAACAAATATATTCTGTATGTAGCGCTGTTCTCTACCAGCCTGACTGAAGCTTAGCTATATAACTCCTTACAGCTGTGCTAATCCTGTTTGAATAGTGAACTGTTACAAATGATGATCCTGTATTACAGCGACTGTAGTCACCACAAGAAAAAAATCTCTAATAGTATTTCACAAACAGTGCGCAGAATTTGATTCTCTGCCAAAGCTTTGTATGAAGAGCATGGAAAGCTCTAAATTCTCACTAAATATTAGGAATTAGGCTAGTAAAATACTCAGTGCAGCATGCTGAGGCAGGACAGGCTGTACTTAAATCTTGGCTCTGATATATATTACAGACAAACTGCTTCAGTTCCTCTACAGAAGAAGGGTCCTAAAATCTTCCACGAGTGAGGATGGCTGGTTTAGATCTCTCTAAGCAACCTGGTCTTTCTTTGATCTACCTTCTGGCCTAATAGGGTAAGCACAGATGTGGGAAAACTCAGACAGTACTGGATATAAAATTATGATTTCTCCCTATTATGTTGGCCTTCTAAGCATTTAATGAAAGTTAGTTTCATATTAGCAAAATTCATAACTGTCACTTGAAACTCATTATGTGACAATACTGACCCCTCTACACACAGTGATAAGTCCCTGGTGTTTGGTGAATATAAATAGATGGAAGTCTGGATCAAAGCTATCTTTAAGATACACCATGCAAATATAAAATATTCATAGTTAACGCCATCAACTGGTTATTTAAAAATGAATTTTGTCAATATTAGTATATTAATATTTTTGATACAGGCTCCACTTTAGGGAAGGGTTATCTTTTGTGACTTAATGTATTCTGAAACAGAAAAGTTCTGGGATGAGAGTATGAAGACTGAGTGGTAAAAAGGCTGAATTGTGCCACATGCAATGAGAGCAGCCATGTAGTATTAGAAAGAAAAAAATATAGGTCTCTTTCTTATTACCGCCATTCAATAATTAACAGGGTTCAAGATGCTTACTATAGCTCTGTCGGGATTTTGTTATTATACTTTTAGTTTTTATATTTATATGTATATATAAATATAATGTTAGCAATATATTAGTAGCATTATTGTTTTACCATCACTGAAATTAAGAATAATTATCCAGTTTTAGGCAAATCCAATGACCTACAGCATGTCATTACACACAAGGGAATGACAAAAATAGCAACAAATTAAATAGTTTTGTTAAAATCTTTCTGTGTAATAGGAAATAACTATATAAACAGAGCTAACTATACCTTAATCACTTCCTATTTGATTCCTATATAATCACCTACTGTATATTGTCACTTAAAGAAATTAAAACTTTGTTTTTCAGTCAAAGAATTTTGTTAATTATTGGCTTTCAGTATATCTTTGAGGATTTTCTGTTCTTTTATTGTTTGATTTGTGTGACTGTTCACCAAAATCAGTTTTTGTCATAGTTACTGATTATGCTTTGGGTATAAAACTTGAAGACATGAGCATTAATCTGCACTGAAGAAGGATTGACTTCTTGGTAGGCTATTTCATCTTTTGCAGTTATGGATGGAATAGCATTGATTTTAGCAATGTTGCCAAAGCCTAATAAAGTGGGAGTGCACTCTTACGCTGAACTTTCTACTCCAGAGTGAAGAGGCAAAAGGAAGAAGTTACTACCTGTACTGACATTTTTTTTTCCAAATGCCTTTCGCAGTATTTCAATAAACTATGAAAAAATTGTCAGAGCATTTTATTTAATAGCTGAGAAAAAGTTTCATTCACTAACCTATGGCTTGAACACTATTACACTGACTGCTGTAATTTGACCTCATTTGTCAAACGATGTGAGGTAATTTTTTTGGCATAGAGATGCTGCTGTGACAGAAAATGGCAAAGGTAATGCTTGGAAATAAGAAGATAAATGGAGAAAATACTGTGTGAGCTGCTAAAGGGGACCAAAGTGGGTGAAAGAAGAGGATGGGAAAGAGAATTGAAGGGAAGGGAGGAAGTAATGTTGATGAAATGTTACGGCCATAAACAGACCGTAGTTAGAACTGTTAAAATAAATAATAGTATTCATTCATGTTGGCAGTGAGTCCCAGCCAAACTAAACAGCCTAAAGCCCTTTAATCTTGATCTCTGTGGCACCGCCTTGTTCTCCTTTCCAGCGTACAACTGCAATGCATCAAGCCTCCCTGGAAAGTCACAGCTGTGTTATGTCCGTCCAGCCTTCCTCTTTCTTCGGACAAACACTTCTTTCAAAATTCAGAACACTTCAAAGTCATCATTCAAAACCCTGAGAGCCTTCTTTGTTTGGCTGTACTTATTTGCACATGCTTGGCTGTGTGAAGGCTGCTAGTTTTCATTCACTGAAGATGCTGTGTGAAATCCAGTGGGCACAATATATTCTGTTGTAATATGTTATGGAATATATCGAGGACCAGAAATGCAACTGGTGCTTCTCATTAATTTTTTCCTAAGAGACATCCATATTAGATATGCAGATGTCTTTAAAGCTTAAAAGCTTAAAGCTTTCACAAGCATCTCTGCAATGAGGGAAAAGGCACTGGCCTGCTTCCATGAGAAGTGGTGACTCTGGGTGACTCAGGAGACAAAAGCCAAGTTAAGGGGCTTCAGTCATTCACTGAACATCAGTAACCACAGCAACATACAACCTAACTATCCTAATATTACAGTGTGTCCCTGTACTTAACACTCAACTGAGCAACCTTCGAAGCTTGGGTGAGACTGAAAATCAGTGAGAACTGAATTTATTCTTTATTCTTTTGCTGAGCTTCCCTTCAGACTCTTCAAGGTGGCTCCAAATTAGATTATTGTTGGCATTTCATTGGCATTTTGTTGCCACTGTTCCGGTTACCTCCGTATTTTGTGCCGTAAAACTTTCCCACATCCTGCAAGTCATTTGCATTGTTAGGTTCTAATTTCTTCAAATTCTACTTCATGCACTGTTGTTAAAAATTGAGAAATCAATTAGAGAAAGAGAAATCACTATGTGATGCTTTGTTCCTTTTTTTTTTTTTTTTTTTTTTTTTGCTTGTTTGATTGTTTCTTTATGGCTTGTTTCTCTCTATTTTTGAGATGCCAAAAGAAAATATGGAGTGAGTTGGAAGTGATATCAAGCAGTAGATTCTGGACTTATCAGAATCATAGAATCATAGAATCCTTAAGGTTGGCAGGGACCTCTAGAGATCATCTAGTCCAACCCCCCTGCACACGCAGGGTCACCTAGAGCACATGGCACAGGACTGCGTCCAAGCGGGTTTGGAAGATCTCCAGAGAAGGAGACTCCACAACTTCTCTGGGCAGCCTGTTCCAGTGCTCTGTCACTCTCACTGTTAAGAAATTTTTCCTTAAGTTCCTGTGGAACTTTTGATGCTCCTGGCCGTTTCCTCTAGTTCTGTCGGTGGCCACCACTGAAAAGAGGCCAGCACCATCCTCCTCACTGCCTCCCTCGAGGTACTTATAGACACTGATCAGGTCCCCTCTCAGCCTTCTCTTCTCCAGGCTGAACAGGCCCAGCTCCCTCAGCCTCTCCTCATAGGGCAGATGTTCCAGGCCCCTGATCATCCTTGTGGCCCTGCGATGGACTCTCTCCAGCAGCTCCACATCCCTCTTGTACTGTGGAGCCCAGAACTGGACACAATACTCCAGATGCGGCCTCACCAGGGCTGAGTAGAGGGGCAGGATCACCTCCCTCGATCTGCTGGAGACGCTCTTCTTAATGCACCCCAGGATCCCATTGGCCTCCTTGGCCACGAGGGCACACTGCTGCCTCATGGTCAACTTGTCATCCACCATGACACCCAGGTCTTTCTCTGCAGAGCTGCTCTCCAGAAGGTCGGTCCCCAGCCTGTACTGGTGTCTGGGGTTATTCCTCCCCAGGTGCAGGACCTTGCACTTGGCCTTGTTGAATTGCATGAGGTTTTTCACCACCCAATTGTCCAGTCTGTCCAGGTCCCTCTGGATGGCAGCGCAGCCCTCTGGGGTATCAGCTACTCCTCCCAGTTTGGTATCATCAGCAAACTTGCTGAGGGAGCACTCTGTGCCTTCATCCAGGTCATTGATGAATAAATTGAACATCACTGGACCAAGGACTGACCCCTGGGGGACACCGCTAGCTACAGGCCTCCAACTAGACTTGGCACTGCTGATCGCCACTCTCTGGGCCCTGCCATCCAGCCAGTTCCTCATCCCCCTCACTGTGCACTCATCTATCCCACACTTCCGGAGCTTGCCCAGGAGGATGTTGTGAGGGACGGTGTCAAAAGCCTTTCTGAAGTCGAGATAGACGACATCCACCGCTGAGGGGAGGGGAGCCTCATCTATCCAGCCGGTCATTCCATCATAGAAGGCTATCAGGTTAGTCAGGCAAGATTTCCCCTTGGTGAATCCATGCTGACTACTCTTGAGCACCTTCTTGTCCTCCATGTGCCTGGAGACAATGGCCAGTATGAGCCGTTCCATCACTTTTCTGGGGACGGAGGTGAGGCTCACTGGTCTGTAGTTGCCTGGGTCCTCCTTCTTGCCTTTTTTGAAGACTGGCATCACATTGACCTTCTTCCAGTCCTCCAGCACTGCCCCTGTTCTCCAGGATCTTTCAAAGATAATGGAGAGCGGTTTAGCTATGACATCTGCCAGCTCCCGCAGCACTCTGGGTTCCATCCCATCAGGGCCCATGGATTTGTGAGTATCGAGGTTCCTTAGGTGCTCTCTGACCCCATCTTCCTCTACCCAGGGCAAGTCTTCCTCTCTCCAGGCTTCTTCTCTTGTCCCTAGGGTCTGGGACTCTAAAGGGCTACCCTTGATAAATACTGAAGCAAAGAAGGCATTCAGCAATTCTGCTTTTTCTGTGTTATTTGTAACCAGTGTGCCCATCTTGTTCGCCAGCGGACCCACATTTTCCCTGATCTTCCTTTTGTTGTTAATAGCAAAGAAGTTTTTCTTGTTATTTTTAATGTCCCTTGCCAGATTGCGTTCCAACCACGCCTTAGCTTTCCTTGTCGCATCTCTGCATTCCCTGACTACGTTCCTGTGTTTCTCCCAGGGGGCCTGTCCTTTTTTCCACATTCTGTATACCGCTGCCTTCTGCTTGAGCATTGCCACAAGCTCCTTGCTCATCTACGCAGGCCTCCTGCCCCCTCTGCCTGACTTCTTACACACAGGGATGCACTGTTGCTGGGCGTGGAGGAAGACCTGCTTGAAAACCAACCAGCTCTCTTGGGCCCCCCTTCTTTCTAGAGCTCTAGCCTGTGGGATTCTTCCAAGGAAGCCAAGGAAGTCTCTGAAGAGGCTAAAGTTGGCCCTCCTGAAGTCCATCGTCGCAAGGCTACTTACAGCCCTGCCTCCTCCTCCTTGGATCCTGAACTCCACCAACTCATGGTCACTGCAGCCGAGGCTACCCCCCACCTTAACATCTCCTACTAGGCCCTCCCTATTTGATAGCACGAGGTCCAGTAGCCCACCTCTCCTCGTTGGCTCCTCCACAACCTGCGTCAAAAACTTATCATCAACGCTCTGCAGGAACCTCCAGGACTGTTTGTGCCTGGCAGTGTTGTCCTTCCAGTTGATGTCAGGGTAGTTGAAGCCCCCCATGAGAACCAGGGCCTGTGACCGTGAGGCAATATCCAGCTGACTATAGAAGGCCTCATCAACCTCCTTATCCTAGTCAGGTGGCCTGTAGCAGACACCCACCACAGTGTCTCCCACATTAGCCTGCCCTCTAATCCTTACCCACAAGCTCTCAACTCGCTCATCCTCCACTCCCAGGTTGAGCTCCATGCATTCCAGTTGCTCTCTCACACAAAGAGCAACTCCACCACCTCACCTTCACAGCCTGTCCTTCCTAAAGAGCAAATAGCCTTCCATGGCAGTGCTCCAGGTGTGTGAGCTATCCCAACATGTGTCTGTGATTGCAATGAGATCATGATACTGGGACCGCACACAGATCTCCAGTTGGTCCTGCTTATTCCCCATGCTTCACGCATTGGTGTACAGGCATTTCAGGGAAGTAACCGAGCCTGCAGGTTTCCCAGGAGGGGTGAAAGAGGATCCTCTGTGATCATTTCCTATCCTCACTTCCCCACTAGCATACTCCCTACCATACAAGCCATCTGACTTTGGCTGCGTGGTGCTGATTGCCCTGTCTGTGTGACACTCCTCTTCTCCCTTCTCACCTAGTTTAAAGCCCTCCTAACCAGGTTGGCCAGCCTTTTGGGAAAGAGACGTGTGCCCCTCTTGCTGAGGTGGTTCCCATCATTCCCCACTAGCTGGTGGTCACAAAACAGTTCCATGGTCATAGAAGCCAAAACCCTGTTATCAAGTCCAGTGGTGCAGCCAGTTGTTAACCTGCCATAACTGCCTTCTCCTCCTGAAACCATTCCTAATAAACATCATTATCAACCCTACATGCTTTACCCACTGTAAATCCTAAATATGTCTATGCTTTATTAGCGTGCACTGTAAATGAAGTTTATAGGATTAAGAACCTATATGTTATTCATGTTTGAATTACATTTCTGCATACCATTCAGCCAGGGTGAGTACTTCTGTTCTTTATACCTGTTGGCTTTTCTGAAAGGAGGACTTCTCAAACGGCTCTGGCTACTAATTTCTCTTTAGAATTAGTAGTCCTGCTAATTCAGTGTTCTAGCCAACTTCCAAGTGGGAAAAAAATGCATGGATTGCTGATTTTCTCCCCATACAGTCTTTACATTGACAAGTAGAGGAAATGTATGATATCCACCCAAGGTCCTCTGATCTACTTCAGTTACTGTCATACCAGTGTAAATTTTTACAGGCATGGCCTAGGGTAAAAATAGACCCAGACTGACTGAGGATATAGTAGAGATTTCTGGACCCACATCTAGATAGGTTGGAAATTAAGTTTGGCTTTAGCACATAAGGAAGGCTAGGGTTATATTCAAACCCTCTGCTAGGTCAGATGATTTTTGTGATGTTTTTGTTGCAGATGATTAATATTTCTGGAGACTGCTTTAGCACACAGTGAAGCATGATAAATCAGCTTCCTTCTTTTAGAGCTGATTTTGAAAGAGATCAGAACGGTATGCAAAGAAGGAGAGGCAGGATGGTAGGAGTGAGTTCAATTCAAATGCAGGCCCTCAGAAATCATAAGCTGCAGGGCCCTGTGTTATTGCTAATGAATAACATTAAGTGTTGCTTTTCCTGTACAGAGTATATTTTATTCCTTCTTTTCCTTATGTCAGAGGTCTTAGAAATTGAACTAGTTCAATGTAATCTTTTTACTGAGGATAAGGTAGCAGTTTAATATTCAAGCACAGTGGTCTTTTGAACAAAGTTGGTGAGCAGTGAAATCTGTAAATGTGAAACCACATGGCCCTGAGCCAGTCAAATAGTCTTCATACTCTTCACTGAACTTACAGTTTCTGTTTGCAGCTAACAGCCAAATATAAGTGCAGTGTTTAGAGCTTCATTGGATCATGACATGAAGTTGGGATGCAAAGCACCGTACAAACTATGCCACAAACCTAGTTCCCAATCTGTGAAATTTCCTGTGTCCTTTCCTTATAATTTCTCAAGTGTGAGATAATATCACTAGCTGGAAATCTTTGACAAAGATAAATTAATTTCCTGATCAAAGACAGCTGCCAAGGGAATTAAATTATTCTAAAACATTTTTGTGATGCTCATAAAAGGAGAACTTGTGGGATTCACCACAGCTTCATAACTGTTTAGGCCTAGAAACAAAAACCCTAGTTCTCTCTATATCTGCCTCTCTGAATAAACAGGTCTTATCATTCAGATTAAACTGTTTTTCCTATTTGCTCAGAAGGATCTGCAGATGCTGTAGACTAATGCAGAAGATATATTCAAACTGTACTATAGGTAAGAATCTTTTTCAAATCAGTACTGGGAAAAGTTAAGGAAGAAAACACCACAAGGTAAGGTTGCTTCATGCATAGTCTCATGGAAAATAGTTTTCTCATATATTAAGAACAGCACTGTCCCTGCTAGTAGAACTCTGTTGCTGTCTTAGTTGTTATTTTGGCAGAGACAAATCCACCAGGAGAGACCTCTGTTTTCTGCACTCCTATTGCACCAAAACCACAGAGGAGATTGAAACCTCTTCTGAGAATATATCATGACCTCTTCAGCTGTCTTCTCATTTAGAAGAGGAGCTTGTGCTCTTGAAAAAGGAGGTAATTGCCATCAGCTGGGTAGGCTGATGATGATCTCCATGTGGCTGATTTGGTAGCATATTGGTGTTTCACAGATCTCTGTTAGGGTAAGAGAAAAATTTAAGAGCTAATCTGAAGGTTTAGAAGAAGCAGATGCATTGACTGATAGTTAAAAATCATATAAGGGTTCCCAAGGTTAAGGAAAAGTCTCTAAGCTGTTCACAGAGGAAGAAAAAATGCTCAAAAATGTTGCCATTCTGGATACTTTGCATATATTTTCAAGAGGAAAAAGCTATGTGAGGCCTATTTCTTGTTGTTCTCGTATTACTTATGTAAGTGCCTTGTGATTTTAGGATTTCATGCTTAGATCATTCTGCACATGTCAGTGTTCATGAAAATGTCTTCAGTGTGCCCATTTTCTGTAACTATGAGTGTGAAAGGAGAACAAATCTAATTGCTTTTAACTAAGACTGTCTAGAAGGTGTTGGTTTTTGGCTAAAGGGAAAATTTTTAGGGTTAACTGTTTCTTATTTAAGCAGAGTTTTTTCCTTATGTCACTTTTGATTATTAATTTTATTTTAGTTTTCACGATTAAAAAAGGAGAAAAAAAGGATAAAAATGTTGATTAATAAACAGCTGTCAGATGAGCTAAAAATTACTGCAAAGTGCCTTTTCAAGCATCTGCCTTACATGTTATCCATGAGCTTTAAGGAAGGCAGAATAGCTACAATAGACTGAAGCAAGCAGGAATGTTGTATCAGTTAACTGAGTGAAGTAACTGGAGATATTTGCAGGCGATGTGAAAGGAAGGGCTCTTGTGAATATGCATTATTTATGAGGGTTGTTTTTAGAAGCATTTCATTAAAAGCTTGCCTTCGTGACTTGGAAAGCTAGTAAGATAACTATTTGGAAAGCACTGCAAATAAGGTTCAAGCTATAGAGATTCAAACTGTAGGTAAGAAGCCTCTAAGCCTTACTCTCTTAAAGCCCATTTCATTTTTAGAAGCAGACTTCTGAGCACCTAGGAAAAAAAAATCTATCCTTTTGTCATCTTCTGTGAATTTAATGTTTCTTCATAAGAAATCAAAAAGGAGAGATTTTAGGCTGTCAGTAGGCCCTAAAGTTCAATATATGCAGTTGGTGTATTAAACTAAAGCTTAGTAAATCCACAGACAGATGGCTCAAGAAACACTAATGTAGTCTTAGATCTGTAGAGTTCAATCTATTTTTGTGTCTTTACCTTAACTTTTCTAGGATCTGCCTTCTAGGAATGACCTAATTTTGCTTTCCTTTCTTATTGTGTATCACAGTGTATAACATGAATGGTTGCCTATTCATCAGAAGTAAAGAAGTTAATGATCTAGTTACTATGGGTTATGCATATCACCTGCATAGTGTAGCCCTGTGTCCTGCAAAGATGAGGAGAATAAAGGAAATGCTCTGGGATGGCCAGCTGATCTCTAGCTATACAAGTATCAAGCTTGATAGGCAATTTTTTCACTGTGTTAAGAGAAGAAAGAAAAAAAAGAGAGAGAGAAAATGCCTTGTGAAAAATTTAGAAAGTTATTCAGGTGCGACAAGTCCTTTTTTGCTCCAGATTTTTTACTGAAACACATGACACCACATATAAAAGTAGCATCTTATACACATAGTGATGGAGTTTCAGGTCTACATATTCTTTTGTTTTTCTGTAGCAAAGGCAGCACCTTTCTGTTGAGGCCAGTGGAATGAAAAATTATCTGCATAGTTATGTGCAACTAGCTTTAAAGACAGATATCCAGACTTCTCTCCTTTGGGTGAAACTACACAGCAGTCTGAAAAACTATTTAGTTTATAAAGGCTGAGAGAACCTCTCTCAATGTTTATTTACTACAAGACTTCATCCAAAATTAATTGGTCTTAACAAGTGGACTTCAATGCATGCTGGATAGACTTAATAGATACTAATGATGTCATAAGAAAAAAAAATCCTTTTCACGAATGACCCCTTTTAATTATTGAAATCATGATATGTGATAAGTCAAAGCATAAACTTTATGACACAAAATTTTGTTTCTAACATTAATATTTAGATATTTTATAGGCAAATGGGCAGCGATCATCATCTTGGATGATGATTACAAAATTAGACCATAGCAATCTTTACTGCAGTGAAAGTACTAACTATGTACTCAGAACACTGAAAGGGTTTGATTTGTGCTTTTCATTACCAGTTCAATAGCCTTTCCTGTCATCTATTACAAGTTGAGGTCTAGGAATATTGATCTGAAAATATTTTATTGCTAGGCGAATCTGATGTACCTAAGAATCTGAAGATTTTGTTATTAGCACACTTTTATCCCAGTTGTTTTCTCCTCTGTCTCGGATCTGTGATAGCTTGCAATTCATTACTTTTCTCTATTTAGTTCAATGGGAGATCTTGATCTACGTTCTTTTTCAGTTAGGTGATATTAAGGGCTCCAATTCAAATACTAATTAAAGGTGATATAATCTTTGTAGACTTCACCAAATGTTGGATTTGATTTGAAGTAGTCAGATTCCTTTTCCTTTTTCTTGGTTCTAAAGCTAATAAGGAAGTTGTCAGTATGAGGCAACTGGCTAAACTGGAGCAACTTTGTCATCAGGCCTGCAAGCACACTGTGGCAAGTAGTTAGCTCACAAATACAATTTTGTTAGTGTATGTTCCTACAACAGTTTGTTCATCATTTAAAGTGTGATCAATTTGAAGATATAACTGTTTTGAAAATAATACAATAAACGTTTGAGGAGCCAAATACGTGCTATATTTTATTGCATATCTGTGGTGACTGTTCATTTCAGCTAAACAAAAACATGGGCCAGTGAGATATTTGGTGAGGAGCTCAGGAATTCTTGCTTTTGGAATTTGTGGAACAGAGAGATTTAGAGATTCTTACACAGACTAATGGTCTTACTGACTAGCACTGAGTCTATACATCGAAGACTTCTCAGTTAGTTTAAGAGCTAATATGCAGTGAAATTCATTTTGACATCATGGAACTTTGTTTATGAAAAATCCAAGTTGTGCATTTCATGGTAGTTTTTTTTTGTTCTGGAAACACCACCTTTTAAACATAGGCCCATTAAAAAATCTCCTAGATGTGCAAAAACTAATGGCTATAGTTAGGTATTGCATCCGTTCCGACTTTCTTCAGTTCTAGTATGGGATTAGACTGACTTGGCCTCTGAAGTGACTTCATAAAACATTAATTTTGAAGTTGAACTACTTGGACTCCTTGTCACATCCCAAGAACAAACGATTTTTTTTCTTTTTTTTTTCTTCGTTCACAGATGAAATATTTACTGAAACTTCCTGCAGTGTGGTTTCAAATTAGTGATACAAATTCTTCCATTGATATCTTCTTCTTTAAAGTGAAAGGAGATGATAATAATTTCAGTGATGCTTCTTTTACTCCTCTGAAGTGTAATCCAAAGTGAGATATCCAAGTTCATTGCCAGAGGCTTTGCAACTGAACAAAAGGAATTGATGAGGCAGAGTTAGCTTTTCTGGAGGGGAATTTAACCTGACTTTAAAATGTTTTGTTAAGAATTGCCATATGTAATGACCCCTTCCTCTCCCAATTTTGATACTCTATAAATTATTCTCTGTTGATATAATTTTAAATGTTTAGAGAGTTAATAGGTATTGAGACAAATGTCCTCAAGCTGAAATATTTAGATATGAACTTGTATCCTTTTCATTCTTTCCCAGCTAAATAAGGCTGAAAATAATATAGTAACCTTGTGCTTGTCATGGAGAATGATGAAAAAGTGTGATAATGAGATATACTTAATAGCTACTTCTCAGCAACTGTCTAAACATGTTTTTGACTTTTGTTAGAGTAAATGTAAAGAGGTTCCAGATACCCTCAGGACTGATACTTCTGTGGTATAATTCGGAAACACTGAGTATCAGTGAATTTGGTTTTCCTTTTGCAAGTGGCAGAATTATTGGTAACAGTCTTTAGTTCTGCAACTGAAATAAATACCTTCTCATTGAGACTCATTTAAGTCTCAGAGGTAAATTTCAATTTTACCAAAATAATTTAGACTGAGAGAAGTGGTGGCAAAAAGTGCAAACTTGCTGCTAACTGCTAGCTGTAGGCCTCATACTACTTTTTCAAGTGAAATTGACAACGGGGATGTGTCAAACTTTAAAATGTCAGACTAATAGCTAATGTAGTGCAATTCAGTAACAGAAGTTCATTAGAAGTAAGAACATCCTGATCATAAAAGTTTCCTTTTTTCATGAAATGAACAAAGTAATTATTGAGAGGCAATTTTATTTTAGGTCTCACTTTGAAGTATTAAAGACTTTTTAAAGATCACCTCTTTTTTCACAGTAATAATATAATCCTTTGTTTTAATGCTTTACCTATATCTTTAGCAAATGAATCACTGCATTCTACAAAAGGCAAGGCTGCAGCTTTATTTAAGGAGGGAAGAATAGAAAGGTTGCACAAATTTCAGTGGTACTTTTTTTAGACTTTTTTTTTTTTTAACAAATGACCAAATGCAGTGCTTCAGCAGATGGTAGTATATCAAACATAGCCTAATGTTTCTAATATAAATGCATAGTCACTTCTATATAATACAATAAAACACCATACAAAAAAGGGAACTCTACTTCCGTTAGGCCAAGGCGTTTATATTGAAAAATTAATCTAGTTTTTTACATATATATATATATACACATACATGTAATATGTATATAATATGTATATCTATATACATGTACATATATACATATACATATATATATGTACATATATACATATGTAAAAAAACAGCTGTAAGACCATATATATATATGTGTGTGTGTGTATATATGGCAGACTTGGAAATAACATCAGGAATTAGATATCCATATCATTAGATTCCAGCTAAATAGTTGAGCTGATTTTCAAAATTTTTGAGCAGTTTAATAAGCGCTTTGAAAATCGGGTCACTTTATTCAGAGGCTTTATTAAGGATTCCTGTCTATTGTGATCAGACATAAAGGGGCTGGTGATGGGTCAGAATATCAAGTTATCTGTTGACATTTTGTCAGTCTGACCTTGTTCATATTGTCACATGCCAAGTGACAGTGTTTGACTTTGTAATGGCTGCTGTAAAGCCTTTTTTTTTTTTAATCAAATGTTGAATATGAAAGCCATTATCAGAAGTGAGTATAGTCAATTAGCACAAAAGGACAGAGGCGTTTGAGCTAAAAGTTGTTAGATGATTGAGCTCCATGATGCATGCCATGTTCCTCACTCTCTACGCACCAGCAAATAACCCTAATCCACATAATAAAGACTTAGATGGTAAGGCAGCTGTTATCTAAAACAGAATATTCTTTTTTCTAAAAAAGGAATACTTACCATGATGTTTGTATCTGCTGTTCCTTATTGTTGCTTAAAAAGGGGACATATGTTCCTTTGGCTGACTTTCAAATATGCTTACAAGGAAATAGAGCATACAATGATATGCCTATAAAGTGTTTCAACAGAAAATGTTCTATTAGAATCTACACAAATCCTTAATATCAAATTAAGCATCACATTTAGTGAACTTATAATGCAGATGTTTACTTCACCAGAAACAAGCAAATTTAATTGTTAGAAAATAAGTTATTTCATTCAGTCTCAAGAATTGCCTTCACTGTTGTTTTGAAGTTCCCATGGTTTTCAAGGACACTTGGGCTGTAAGTGTTTTCTCAACGAAGCACTAAAAAAAGAAATTAGATGGAGGCCTTTCATGTATGTTTAAGAGTACAATCTGAAGTTAAATCTATTGCAATTTAATTGTCTTTCTGTTTTGCTGTCTAATTTGTTGCCGAATAGTACAGTTTGTTTCTTCAACTAATGGATTCTAAAATCAAATGGGGTTTAATCCTGAGAAGTTAGTTGTGTTCCTGTTTTTAGACTAGCTCTGATGAATTGAGTCATGCCATTCTGGATTAGTTTCATTAAAAGCAGTATGTCCTTTTCTCTCTCTTATTTATTCTGAGATAAATTTCATCTAAAAGCATGTATCTAAACTTATCTTTGTAGCCATATCATGCAACTCCCGGACTGTAGGATTTAAAAAGTCTGAAAAAGGATGTACTCATCAGAGCTTCCTCAAATCTGAACTCCTACTGCAACTGATATTTCTTAACTGCTATTTATTTATGCTGAGATTTTGATAATTTATGTAAAGTAGCATTAGTAGGCAGATTTTAATTCCTTCTGTGTTGGAGTTGAAAACTGATGTGTGAAACTGGTCAAGAACATGAGTGACAACACTTCTAAAGATTTTTCTGAGATACCAAAGCATGTTATCATATTTCTGGGTAGGGGGGATAGCTTAAATGCTAAAATGAGGATTTGAACTGTTTACTGTAAAATGTGGCAGTTGTAGGTTAAGTCTGTATTGTAGTGGAAGCAGTTGGACATGACTCAGCTGAGATGAGTATTATCTAAAAAATAATCCCTTGGAAAGTGTGGGTCTTCCAGCAAGACACAGTTAATTCAATTAGCAATTGGTAGGTATCAATCTGGAGGAAATCTTCAAAGCAAAACTACCTTTCTACATACATTCTGTATGTAGATTCTGTAGTCAGAGATCCCCTATTGCTGTCTGCCAGCAGAATGCTCTCATACTTCAGGAAATCCTGAAGGCACTGAAATACACCAAGGCTGAGCTTCTGTGTATAAGACACACAATTCCTCTTAGACTTGTCTAAGTGCAACTCCTGAAAACCAAGAATGAGCTGGACTGTCCCTCTAAAAGGGTGATTCTCTTCTCAGAAGGCCTGAAAGGTTTCCAGTAAACAAGCAAAATTTCTTTCAAAAGATGATTCAAGTGAAAATCTTTTCCAGATTTACCCTACCTCACTCCACTGTATGCCTTCTTTACCATGTTAATTTTAGGCCATGGAATAAAGTTGGAGTGTAGATCTGAGAATCTGCTGAGAAAGGGAGCTGCCCCTGTCTCCTAAAACACACAAAAACTATGGGGAGGGGATGACTTGGTGGTTCTTTGGAGCAGGGGAACCACTGTAGCACATTGACCCCCTCATAGGGCTGTCTCTGGGTGTCACAGAAACATCCGCATTTCTTGAACACAGAAGAGAGGTGTCAACATTCATGTCAGGAGGGAAACTTTTCCTCTGTGCAGTAAGCATGAAGGAGCCCTACTGTGTGGGCTGCCATGACCAAGGAAACATGCCTAGCAAGCCAGCTGTGATAATGGGGGGTGGGCTAACACAAGCTACACAGGCTACAAGACCATGTTGGTACTCCCAAACGTATGTTGGCCTGCCAGGGAAGAGTTTCTGGGTGAACTGGGACCTGTGGGACCCCTTGCTTAGAGATGCCTGCAAGTTCCTGACATCCCAGGGCAAAGCAACTGAGCAAGGGGTAAGGGGTAGAAATTGAAACACAGGAATTTCCACCTCCATGTGAGGAAGAACCTCTTTTCTGTGAGGGTGACAGAGCCCTGGAACAGGCTGCCCAGAGAGGTTGTGCAGTCTCCTTCTCTGGAGATCTTCAAAACCCTCCTGGATGCCACCTTGTGCCACGTGCTCTGGGTGTCCCTGCTGGAGCAGGGGGCTTGGACTAGATGATCTCTAGAGGTCCCTTCCAACCTCAACCATGCTGTGATTCTGTGATCTATCTGTAAACAAGAAATATCTTATTGAGATACTGATTTTGTGTTTAGATAACTCTTCTCTACAATAGGTCAACTTGACAGTCCTACACAGTTGGATCAGGATAAACTGTAGATCAGGCTACTCAGTTAGTTTTGACTGAAGTCTACCAGATACGCTGCTTGAAAGCAGTGTCCTGTAAGTATGGAGGCAGAGCACAGCTATTTTCAGAGAAACTATTTTTTCGTCCTTCCCAACCCTGTATCTCATCTTGAGGTAATCTTGGTTAATGTCTGGTCTAAAAGGTAACCTCCAGTCTGCATCTGTGCGAAAGATGCTCAGGTGGCAGAGTCCGTCTTAGCTCTTGATATTAGCTTCGTTATTTCTGTGACATCTTTTTTATTTTTTTTTCTCTGACAGTCCTCTGTATTTTTTCTACTTACTGAAGAAGTTGAATATTCAAGTTAGCTTTAAAATTCAAAGGCGGGGGGGGGGGGAGAAGTTTAGTAGAGCTTGGAACACCTACCTGTCATTAATATTATTATCTTTATCTGCAAGACTCACCAAAAGACTTAAAGCTCTGCTCTTCACACTTAGTTACTCATTATTTTTCTCTTGGTGCTTTAAAATGAAAGTAACCTGAATCTCTCAATCTCTTTATTAAGACTCAAGAAGTTTTTAATGCAGGTCATTGGAAGACTAGATTGATTTGAAGTTGTAGGTTTTGTGAACCTTAATTTTTAAGTGTACTCCATGCAGAACACCTGAAATAAAACTTTAAGTAGTATTTATGAAGAGGGAGTAAATTCAAGTCTCAGCACAGACATAATTAAGGCAATGAATAGAGTTTTTTATAGGTCCCTTTGAAATCTGTAAATGAACTTGTCTGCTCTTAGAATCTTCCTCTCAATTTAATATATGGCTCTTATTAAAATGAATTCTAATACATATACTTTTATTACCCATATGTCCACATGAAAAGATTGATAGATGAAGTCATATACCATCCCTATAAAATCCTTCTTGTATAAGGTTTGAACCATTAAGTGGAACATTTTTATTAAATCCTCAAATGTTAAGCATTTGTGAAGATCACCTAAGAAAGAACTTAATAAAAGTATTAATACAATGGCTATATTATTACAATATAAATGGGAACTAAAGAATTTATCCAATTTGTTCTGAATCCAGATAAATGGGCAAACTTGTTAAAAGGTAAGTGAGAGTGGAAGAAAGCTACCAAATGATGTCAATATAAACATAATTTTAGTCAATATTAAACATGCAATACAATCTCTTTTTTAGTTCTCCTTTTGCCCTTCAGTTTGGCTATTTGCCTTATGCCCTTGATTCAACCACTGCTCATAGTACAACCTGGTCTGAAATACAGACATGTTTCTCCATATTTGGAAATGAAACTTCATTTTTTTCTTTCTGAAGAGATGCAGAAGATAGAGGAGCACAGATGTGGCAGATGTTGTATTGTCAGTGTCACAGGTGAATTTCCACAGAGGTGACACTACTTCTGTCATACTCTCCATTCACCTCCTGTGCCGCAATGGGCTGGGTTTGAGGAGAGAGGCAATCTCTCCAGCTGAGCCCCTACCCTTGGGCAACACTACTGAGCCTGAAGACTGAAAGATCCTTTGGTAGGCCTAAACCAGACCCAAGAGGCGTGCAATCAACTTGCTTGTCTTCAAGATCTTGGCCTTGCTGCTGTAAAAGGCCAAGTGCTCCAGCTGAGCATTCCTGGGTGTTCAATAGGATAACACAATTTGCTTAAAGGTAGGAAGCCTCAGAGAGTTACTTTGGCTGAGAAATACATGTATGAAATCAATAGCTTTCTTAGTTTATTTTTATTAGCTGCTTTTAATTACAGGCAGCAAGGAACTCATCTGGGAGTATGGTGACTCATGCTTGCAAGTTTTTTCCAGCAATTAGACTTGTATGAATTGAGAACGTTCAGTGAATCTATTACTACTACTCAGGCATTAACAACACAATGTACTTATCCCTCAGGAAAAAAGGCCTGCTATGTGCTTAATTTTTTTTCCTCTTGCACCATTTTAGGTTTTAGGAAATTTTAAATTAATTAAAAATAAAGATTAAGAGCAAATTTTCAGTTTAGAAATGTGAAAAAGCAAGCAACATGGATTTCTGATAATTTTTGCCTTCCATGAGTTGTTAGCTTTTGTGTCTTTTTTACATGTGGCCCTCCCAAAATTTAAAATAGTTTTGCCTTGCTAATCTAGATTTTAGCAGCTGACTTGCAGCAGCTTTGATGTAGTGGCTCTAAGGAGTCTCTGAGGTCCCAAGTGCTGTGGTGAGGCCTGCTGCCCCCACGGCATGCCTGATCTGGGCTTCTCATGCTGACTAAGCCTGGCTTATAGTGCAGGCCTTGATGACAGCGTCTTCCTCCTCGAAAGCTTTTTCGACTTGAGGGGAAACCTTTGTGCCCAGCTATAGAAACTGTGTGGCTTTGTTTTGCTACTGCTTAAAAGGAGAGTAATCGGGATGGAGAAATCATTCTTTTTAATGACTGGCATTTCCAACTTAGCACTGGTTTTGGAATGAGAAATTAATGGACTTTTTCACCTATGTAACTAATAGTGCTGCAGTAGCCTGGTTCTCCCAGGAAAAATACAACTAGCTTATCTAGTAGCTAAAATATTAAAGCAAAGGAATACACTTTATTTCCAGTGAAAAAATCTCAGGATTTTTTTGAAGTACTCTGTTATGTTATGCATATACATTTATACATATAAATAATGCATAAATATAGCATAATTAAATATATAACTACATTTTATAAATATTCAGCTCCATTATGACTCTTTTATCTGCCTGTGGTCCCTGTCTAATCACGAAAATGAATGAGAAGGAGCAAGCTGAATCACACAGAATCACAGAATGGTTGAGGTTGGAAAGGATCTCTGAATATCATCTAGTCCAACACCCTAGTGTTAGTGCTAGTTTTCTCTCTCTTTCTTATGCCCCTTACCTGGTGCTACATACAATAGTGTAGATACTGCACCACCACAGCTAATGCAATTTTCAGGACAATGCAAGGATACTTCTCTCCAAATGCATATTCACAAATGAAAGTTCAAGGTGAAAATATATCCTCTTGAAAAACAAGACAATACATCCTGAAACTTAATTGACTTTAGAATGTTTTACTACAGCATTTTCTTTCCCCAACATTGACTGACAGTAGATTCAAAGCACTTCTGATCAGTTTGCAGTAGGTGAATAACCTACTGGTCAATCTTTCGTGTGATAAGTTTTGTGTCTCGTTCAGGGAACTGTTCACATGATATGGACTATCAATTATCACTATGAATGGACTATCAACTTGAATAGAAAATTTTTGCTCCAAGCCTCCAACTTAAAATAATTGTAGCAAGGAGGGACTTGTATAGCAATAGGAACTTAAAAGTCTTTTTGAGCCCTAATATTCA
Organism: Tinamus guttatus; assembly: GCF_059628265.1. Lineage (NCBI taxonomy): Eukaryota > Metazoa > Chordata > Aves > Tinamiformes > Tinamidae > Tinamus > Tinamus guttatus. The sequence goes on from NW_028288683.1 coordinate 49,020, forward strand.
GCGAGAGCTGGGGAGCAGAGCCCTCTGACTGGGGCTGATGTATTGCACTAGAATTAGTACATTTCATATGATGTATTAATATATAAGGTTTGTGTGGTGAAGAAGGTCAGACTTAAGCGTGCTATTACTGGTGCTTCTTTAGTTTACCATTTACATATTTTAAGTGGGGTCAGGCCCTTCCATAGCAGTTGAACAGTATCTGCAACTGTGTCTTGAAAGGCTAAGAACAGTATTACAACATAGTTCTAAAAATACAATAGTGTTTTCTTAAGCAGCAATGAGAATAAATGTAGGTATCTGAGTTGGGATCATAAAACACATGCTACTAGTGATTTATTTATTTTTCATTTATGAGCAGAGATAGTGATCCTTGCTCTTACTAGAAGCCCTGTAGCTAAATACAGTTCTGTGTGGTTCCTGGAGCACCTCCCAATGGATCATACATGCCTGATTTTATTAGATCTGTCAGAAAAGGGGAAATGTAACAGATACCTCTGCCCTGTAACTGTATTTCAAGGTGAAATACAGTTATCCTAATTTGGCCCTTGCAATCGCAACAGGAGAAGTTCAGTGCTTTCCATTAGGCTAACGGAGGTCTCTGGCATGCCTGGGAGAAGGCTGCATTTTCCGTGCTGCTTTTGCTCTATCAAGTTTTAGCAGGCAGATGATGACTCCCTTCACCCATGTTCCTCCTCAGCTGCTATCAGCTCTGCTTTCTGGCTGAGGAGAACTGTCCCCGTACAGAACTAGGAGCTCTTCTGCAGGTCTTCTTCTGTTCAAAGCATGCTCTTTCTTTCTTGGCCTGCTCTTCTTCGAATTCCTGACTTTGAAGGCCCCTAATCTACCCAGCCCTGCAAGCACACTGTGCCTGGGGCTGGAGCTCTTGTAGATGTGTCCAAGACTGCTCTTACCGAGTCTGTTCCTGTGCCCATGCTATGCCTGGGATGTGCTCTGCATAGAGGTGTCATGAGTCTTCAGTTTTCTCCTATAAAGTCTGGCTTAACCAGAAGTCTGGACCACCAGTTTCTCTGATGCTGAGCTCAGTGCTTTCTTCCTTATTTTGTTTCATGACTTTTTTTGGCTGTGGGGATTGGTGAATTGCTGCTTTTCCCCAGAAAAGTTTCATGTGCAGCAGTGCTTGAATGTAACCAGTGTGCTGAGCATGTCAGAGCTCAGCTTCTGCTCTTTGTCAGCAGTTTATCTCCAACACAAATATTGTATCTGCCTTAAATGCAGCCTGCAGCTTGCCCCAGATCCACCCTGCTACCACAGCTTTCTCAGAGGATGTTTCTTGGCCTGGGGTATGCTGGCTTCCCATCCTCCTCCTGGTAAGAAGAGGATCAGGTCTGCTGATTTGCTTTGAGGCATTACCCTCACCTGGGATCTCCTTCCCTAGTGGATTCTTCACCACTCCTTCCTTTTGAGTTTTATTCTTTTTCTGAATAGTTTTATTCCTTTCCTGGCTTATTGACACAGAAGCATCCTGCACTCAGTTCCTAAGAAGGACTTGGGCTGAGCACTCTAAGATCTTACTTGTAGACATAAACTGTGGTAGAAATAAAAATCTTTAAAAAGCCAAACTGGCTGAGAGCCCATACAAACAATATGGAAAATTACGTATCCACGAATAACCTGTCTAAAATTGGTATGCAACAAACAAAAAAAAACCCTATAGTGTTTAGGCAAGACTTTAGATACAGGTCTTTCTCCTTTAGTGACCATTCCTTATGCACTGGTGGGGAAAAATAGGTAGGGTCCTTTTGCAAACTTCAGTTATGTGTATGGGCCAGCCTGTAGATTTAACATCTTAAATACTTAAATGGCACTTAAATATACAGGTACCAAAGCTAGGTTTTAGTGAAGTATGGAAGCAGTCAAGATATTGTGGTGTACAGTTCAGTGTCATCCAGTTTATGGTGCTTTTTAGCTGAAAGCTATATCCTAGGTCTGTGGAACAATCTACTTGTAGTCTTTTTTTCACATATTTAATAATGATAGGTCTTCAATATGGCAACTCATGTTGATCTTTGCTGTAGTTGACTGATGCAATGGAGAAGAAAAGTGAAGCTTTTCACAGAATAACAAAAAAAAAGGGACTGGAAAATAAAGATGACCTCACAAGGTCATCTAGTCAATGTTCTGGCCCCAATTACAGCCAAACCAATCCTCACACATGTTTGGCTAACTTGTATTTTTCTCATCATGGCATGTCTTTATTCCTTGGCTGAACTTATTCCATTATGAATTGAGCACTATCAAGTCTCCATAAAAGATTAAAAGTTCTCTTTGAATAAGAGACTGCACAGTGTAAGACAAATTATGTACAGCAGACAAGGGAGTTTCAGAAAAGAAAGTATGTGACCTAGAAACTGATACCATGGCTAAAAGATCCTCTTTATAATTAATTTAGGGTTTAATATAAAAATATGTATTACAACATATGCTGACATTTTAAAAATATCAAGTAGGAGCATAATTAAAAACAACCACCAATTATATCTTGAATGATGTTAACAATTTACATCTTATTCTATGAAAATCTCACAGGAGTAAGTAGTTAATACTTATCAAATGAGGTCCTTGGTTGAAAGGCACCAAAAGTATGAATGCAAATATTCCTAGAAATAATATATTCAGCTTTTTTTTTGTCAGACTATATTGCTGTAAATACTGTTTGATGGTGGTGTTTGCTTTCGTTTTTATTTGTGTCGTCTTGCTTTTGCCTTTCTTACAGACCTTCCTTTCTCAAAAATTCCCAAATCCTTTTCTTGGTGCTTATTGCAGCTTGGGAAATGTTTAGGCAAATGTTTATGTTGCTTTACAATACAAAGCAACGCAACATTAGGGCTATGAGGATTGCTGGAAGCATATCTGTTTGGCACTATGTCCCTGGCCTGTGATGTTTCAAGGGTCAATAACAGAGTGTATTGTATCAAAAAAATCTTGCATAATCTCAAAATGTGCTGCAGAGGGCACTATTTACTAAGAAAATTTAAATTATCATGCTCTTGGGGTTAGAAAGTGAGTAATGCTTAAAAAAAAATATGCAGGGTGTTTTGATCGATCTATTTTCATACTCATTTTAACTGGGTGTGAAGCAGGGATTCAAATTTACTTTTTCCTCCGAATTCATAGATATGGAAGTGTCTGCAATATGAATTTTCTGAGGATAATGCACACACCATTATTATTTTCTTGAGGGGGTGTGTGGAGAAAAAAAAAAACCCACACATATCCCATAGTGTCTGACACAATGTTATGTCTGCCAAAGGCAGGTTTTATGCTTTTTTTTTTCTTCTGCTCGGTAATAAATGAAGTAAATTCAAGATATAATCTCAAAGAGAACAATGTTATACCACAGTTTTCCACCAAAAAAAGGTAATGAAATGACGGAACAAGATAAGACAGTCAAGTTCACCATTTTAATGCGCTCAGAAAAGATGAGCACATCACTGTACACAAGATATTTTGTATGCTAATTTAAGTGCAGCTGTCCTACAGGTAAAAATCTACATATTGTAAATTTCTGGATAGATGTTAGACAATAAACAAATCCAGAATTTTCATGGGAGTCAAAAGCGGGGTGAGAAGATATCGGTGAAGAGAATGAAAATGTGTTGTAGGACGTGCAGCTCTCAATATCGGTATATCACAATATTCTAGTCAGTCTGACTGTATATTTTATCACTGCAGGTAGCTTTAAAAATTATTTATGAGACTTGCAAAACACTTTGTGCACCATAGAAAGGACAAATTGCTCCTGCTCACTATATACTTGTGCTAAATTCTCACTGGCCTGTGACATGTTTGAGAGAGCTTCTACTTTTGTCTCTGAAGAAAACACCACAAATGGGAGTGTCAAGCACGAGCGCATGCAAGTGTCAAACTTGTTTAGCAGCCAGGCGCTTTCCTAGGGCTGGAAAATTGCTGCTTCAGTTTTGTGGTTATGTAGTGGCACCATAAGCTACTCTGTTTTGTCAGCAGGAGCTGCAGGAACTGTGCCCAGCAGTCATATGTAAGGCTATTGCTTGATTGATTTAAAAATGAGAAAACATGCGATTTCAGGAAAGTTAATTTTAAGGGGGCTTTTATCACCAAATGGAGTTACAGGAGGAATCTGGATTTCTAGCTGTTGTGAATCAGCTTGGAGAACTTGATTTGAGCTTAGACTGGAGACTTTACTTGCATCAATCAAGAAAGTCTGAGTGACGATCTGGTCAGAAGGCACAAGCTCCACAACCTGTTTTCATACTTGCTGCCAGTGATCACTCCTTGCCAGCTGGAGAGCGGCAGGACTGACTTCTCCAAGCTGCTCAGTAAGCAGCGGCAGCTCCATAACTCAAATAATTTATGTTAAAGTGTTAACAGGAGCGGTTCTGCAGTGGAGGAAAAGATACCAGCAAAAAAATCACACCAATGCATTAATTGAGGAGAACATAAATTTCTTGATCTAAAAATTTGCTCTTACTTGTTGACCTCTATGGACCTATGGACTCTGTTGACCATAGGGGTCTACCTGTATACATGAGGAAATGTCTTGTGAAGATTGTGTCGTATGTGTCTGTTCGCATAAAAGATTTGGTGATTTTAGTGATACAGATAGAAAGGAGGTTAAACTGGCTGAGAGTTGTGATTGTTATGTCAATAAGGTGGCTTCCCTCTGACACAGGAGGGGTTTGTATTTTGAGTTTTGAAAAGGTAGTACAAGCTTTTGATATTCTGACTTACTGGGTTTGAGCATGCTTACATTTGAGAATGTTTTCATAATATATTGCTGTGATGCTAGCAGTAGTCTAGATATGGAAATGATAAAACAGTAAGCAAACTGATTTTTAGCAGTAGAATAAAACATCCTAAACATATAGTGAGGTAGCTATAGGCAAGCTGATGCACATTTGAAAAATAATCTTTTTGAAAAGCATTTAAAAGGAGTGGCTGTTCTGCAGCTATCTCTGAGATAAAACTTTTCATGTAACTTTGTCGTCTTGTTTTGCCAGAATCAAGAACATTGTGAAGATGAAAGACAGGAGAATGCTACAAGATTTTGCTTTGCAAGAACCCTTCTCTAGTTTTGCCAATAGGGTCATAAAGTATTCTCTTCATTTCTGCTTTAAATTGTGACTTTCTGTAGTAACTCTCAGTGTGATTGCTCAGAAATGAGCATAGCGAAACTAAGTTTTCATTGGCTCCTGTCAAACCACAGTCTAACCTGGTAGTTAACAACATCTACAGCATCTTTTCAAGCCCAGTTTTTGTACCATATGTAGCTGAAATACTTTGATCACTATGACTTGCACTATGAATGTAATATTTCTTCAGGAGAAAATGCAGGCACCTTTAAACTGCAGGATATTGTCAAGGGCCAGGGAGAGCAAATGAAAGAGGCCTTCAGAAGCCATCAAGCCATCCCGAAACATGATTAACTAGAATGAACTGTAAATACACTGGTTGTGCCACCATCACAGAGAAGTTCGTCTCCAGTTGTTGACCACGATCACAGCAGGTCTCCCAATAACCAATAAGGACCAGCTGCATTCAGCATCATCTTCAGGTAGCTGGGGAAATCTTTGCAAAGATCAGTTTTATTTGTTGAATGTGACTTGGTCTTGTTTTTCCTGATTATTTTGTTTGTTTGTAATCCTTGAAAAGATGGGTTTAAGATGAGGCAAATATTCTAATCTTGATAATCTTTAAATGAAGCAGCAAGACAGAGTAAGAAATAACATGGCATTTCCTTTTTTTTTTGGTAAAGGGATACAGAACAGATTTGCATAGCTCTAGTTTTGCTGTGAAAACCCCAGAGGGGTTTTACCCAGAGGTAAAATCAGGCACATGGCTTGTTTTACTGTCCCATTCCCACAAGGCAGTTGAACATGCTACCAGCACTTAGCGCAGCCTACTAATTGCTTTGAGGAGAATTTTTGTCAGCATATTTTGTATACAATGCCAATACAGTGATGCCTTTTGAATCATTCTGACATCTGGATTATGTACCAGGTGCTTTTACCAGCATTTCTCCCTTCATTTTTAAACAGAGTGTTTGCTAATAGTTATTCTAGTATTGGCACCTTGCACCTTCCAGTGACTGCTGGTGGCTCAAGAGACAGATCTCCTCATCTTCTAACCTAATGACCTGATGAAAGATGAACCTGGTGAATATTCATAGACATTGCAGTTTCTTTCCAGTGTGCTTGAGGTAGGCTCTCGCAGGCTCAAGGGAGATGGGACAAAATCTAGCTATTAATAACTGCTTATTACCATTTGTCTTAGCGTTCTTTGGTCTGCTGTTGTAGTCAGGTTTGTTATCACAAAGTGTTAAAGCATAATCCTTTTTTGCCTATGTAACAGCAATATCAACACATTCATTTGGTCCTGATTTGATTTTTTCCCAATGGAGATAAGAGATTTCATTTTACTCATTTTGGTGAGTGATGGAACATGATCTTATAGAGGAATTGTTGCCATACTCATGCTCCTTGGTTAACTATATCAATAAAGATATGCTTCCTGAACAAATCTTAGCGTCTTGAATCAGTAAACAGAGTTCCTTTATCAAATTTTTGAATTTCTTTAGGGAATCTTTTGAGTCACATGTCCAACAGAGTCCGGTGTCTCTGCTTTCAGAGTTTGTGAAGAACATCCTAACAAATATCTTTCACTTCTCTTATCCACATTGCACTCTCAGTGTTGAACCAGTCTCATTTTGCTGTTCAGTGTGGTATTGGCAAGTGTAGCTAATGGTGCATTGAAGCTGTTCCTATGTCATATGCCATTTGTCAAAATAGAACAGGGATTTTTTTTTTAAATTCCCCAACTCTACTACACCCAGCATTGTTTTACATCTTATCTGGTGTTATATTCAGTTACTTCTAAAGCAGTTTCTTTATTGGCACCTGAGTAAAATCATCAACTAGACCGATCTTACTCAGAGACTTGGCTGCCAATTCTGATGGCCTTACAGAATAAGTGTATCCATCCTTCCCATACTAGATCCACATTGTTTCAGGAATACAATGTGCAGATGCAAAATGTTGCAGTTTGAAAGCAACACTTGGTGTGGGGGGAAGGAGGTACCAAATACTGTGTTAGCTATACACCTGACTCGGGCAGTATTGGACCATTCACCAGCAGTCTGTGACCGTAGGTCCGACCGCCCTCCTAAGAGCGAATCGAGTTCCCAAATAGTGTGATCACCTATAAGCTCGACCCTGGCAGTATCAGTTTCACGAACAGTCTGTCAACTGTAGGTCCAATCGCCTCCCCTCAAACAAGTAGTCAAGCTCACAGACGGCATGATTTATTCAAATGCAACATTTACAAAGCAGGTTTCAGATGTCAGTGCAGGAAATTCTCTACTACAGTGTGGGGTTTTAGCTAGCTCTGATGTACAAATGTGCAATCATCACTCACCCCAGAAGATGGGAGAGGGCTCTCAGTCTCGAGTCTCCTCAGGCGGCATTCCAGTCCAAGGAGAGGAAAGGGGGATCAGCCCGTCAACTAACCCAGGAGTTACGATGGATTCTTTCCTCCTCACTCCTTAGTCTCCTCAAGCAGCGTCCCGACCTGAGGGGAGGGAAGGGGGCTCAGCCTGTCAACTGACCCAGGAGTTACGATGGATTCTTCCTCCCCTGTTTTCCTCTTGAGTTCACCTTTTATACTTTTCTTTACATTCAGGTGGAGCTTCAGTGACCAGAGTCATACTTAATATTGTCAATGATTGGTGAAAAAGTTTCTCTCTTTCATTTAAAGGTAGAGTCAATCAGAAATCTAGAGCGCATGCTCAGTGAGGAGTGGTCGTACCTGGGAGGCAGGTAGCTTTTGGGATGGAGGTGTGTTTTGACATTGTAATGAGCTAATAATGAGCAAAGTTCAAGCAAAGTTGATCCAAAAGGAGTGATTTGCCACCCTTGCTGGCTCAGCACCAGACATGTTATCCTGTATCTCCCATTAGACAGCCACTGTGCGGCTTATCAGCAGCCCAGCACAGGGAGCGCAACAGAGTTTGGCCGCGGTGCCTTCACCCCGCTCCATCCTCCGTTACTCCCCTTTGCAGCTGCGAGGAGGGCAGGTTGTGCTGCCCAGGGAGCCGTGGAGGAGCAGAGTCCCTGCGTACCAACCATCCTGGAAGTGGCAACTGTGTTATCACCCCAAGCAAGCTCTGTAATGCCAAAACTTCTGTTAGGTCCTAGTTTTTCTCTATGTTCCCCATTTTTCAGGCCATTTTTCCACAGCAGAATATGTCCAATCAATCACGTCTATATCCTCAATATTCTTATGTACTGTATTCTTATTCTTATTTTGCTATAGAAAGTTTTATTTTTATAAATTTCTTTAGAGAATAATCGGCGCCCTTAAAATTCTTCTATGGCATCCTGTATTGCAATCTCTGAGATCTTCAGGATGACTTTGAATGAAGAGAAGCTTGTTATGGGGTAGACAGAGATAGGTAACACTTGAATGTAGGTTTTCTGTGTCTCATTGACACATTCATCTAACCAAAGAGACCTTATGTGCCTTTTCTTCCTCTTGGAAGCTATAGTCTATGTAGCTCAGGGCGGGTACTGATTGGATGCGTTAGTAGCTAATTTACAAACTGATAATTTAAGCAGCAGGACTGATAGCAACTTTCCCTGCCAAGATTTAAGGAGTTCTGTGCACATTCAATAGCAAAGTTTGGCAAGTTTTTGCTGGCAAAATGTAGTTAACGAGGAATGAGACATCTCTAGACCTAGATAGGGATTTTAAAATACCAATGCCCTAGTAGGTATAGCCCTGAGATGTTAACTGACTTGATCAAGATTATGAAAGACAGAAATTTAAGGCCACAGTAAGAGGAAGGAAAAAAAAAACCAACAACAAAGAACTCTCAACTCATACTATCTTAACCTCAGTGTCATTTTTTCTTTTTCTTTCTTTCTTCTTCTTCTTCTTTTTTTTTTCTCCAAGATCTCTGCCTTCTCAATCTTTATTTATATTTTGTGATTCTTCCCTGCCCCATCTGGAACCAGATATATGCAGGCTGTAGTTTATAAAAATAGACTTGCAAATGTAAGAGCTTTGAAGCAGTTCCAAATATTCCATTTCCAGTCTTTCCTCAAATCACTCCCCATCTTCTATGTTTCTCAGCATAATCTGACTGCACTTAAGGCTAAAGATAATAGAGGGGATAATGTCAGAGAACAGTAATGATTTTTTTCCTAAATAATCAGTAAAAACATGATGAATGCTTATGAAAGAGAAGTGTTTATGGATTATGTGACTATATTGATGCACCAAGCACATATCCCGTTAGGTAAGTGCTTTACTGTGTTCTTATTTCACATGTGTAAATACTGCTAGAAGACATAACATCAGACACTACCAACATAACCACTGTAGTAGCAGAAACAAATACTGACTCGTTGGCCTTGCTTCCTGAGGAGACCATTTGCACTAGAAATCAGTGAATGCTTTACCTATACACTAAAAAGCATATTGCTCAGATGTACATATTTATGACATTTTTTTTCTCAGAAATAAAAATTGAAGAACACCACTGGGAGCCTTTGAATTTGGGAACCATTGAATTGTCCTTCAGAATAACAGTAGAAGACTACTTGCAGAGTCATACAAGGATTCTTCCTGGTGGTGCTGGCATTGTGTTTATAGATAAAACTCCCTGGCTCTGACTATCCTGGATAAAGATGGGATGAGTGCTTTATGCACTAAAGATGAGATACATGCTTTAATCTGCAAGCATAAAGCTTTCATTTTTGAGGATAATGACCTGTCAGGAATTCCATTATTGTTTTGTTAGCAGAAGAGACAACGAAAGAGGAGCATCTCTTACAAGAATTGTATGGCAACATAGCAGTGGATGTGGGCATGGCTCTTCGAAAGACACGGCTCCACATGGATGTGGTGCCATGCACCCTGTTTCATCAACAATTCTGACATACCAACACTGAAAGCCATACATTGGACAAATGTTGAGATTGTGTATTTTCTACCTTTTTAATGTATGACATCCCGAACCAGGGCTGCTTTTATGAACTGTACTCCTTTTGATTATAGATGTAGAAATAGAGATTCTGAGCTACAGAAAGAAAATGAGTATAAAGATGGCTTGAAGCTATCTATAGTTTCCAGTATCTTACCCCTTCTCATTATAAACTAGTACAGCTATGGATGCCTTATAAACTAGAGATAAAATAATGTGTGCTTCAACCCTATATAGAGAGAACAAAGAGTAAAGAACAGTGCTGTCTTGCAGCTTTGCAATGTTGGTTAAATCCCTCCCAGAAGCCTTATAAGAATTCAGGCTTTGCAGCTTCTCAGTGTTCGGCTGTCACATTTCCAAAACTTAGATGACCATGTAATCTTGATTTTTAGGACATGAGCTAAGCAAGAAGGAAACTAAGGAAACTATGGGGAGTAGGAAAACTCATAAAATCCCAACTGCCAGACCTTTACATCTTGTAGCTTATAATAAGATCACATGAAGAGAAATGGTTATTTAGAAATTGGTCGGTGTCAGTCTAAAGTAAATTAGAGAGAGAACTGGTGTACCGTCGGCTTGATGGTGTAATGATCACCATAGATGTCCTGTTATTTCAGAGAGTTCTAGTATAAGACTCTACCGGGCTCTGTTGGCTGGAGGCTCAAGGCCGCAGGGACTGTTGTGAAGTTTGTTCCACCATGTGAAAACTGGGGCAGTCTGGCAGGTGCAGGAGCACGTGAGAGGGTCCAGAACAGACCTCACTGATTTGCCACCCAACTCTTGGACAACTGTTGAACTAGGGTGCCAGGATCGCTCATCTGTGCAAGTGTCACAGCTTGCTATAGATAGGTCAAACATGAGGAAATAAACTTCTGATACACTGCAGAAGTGGCAGGTTGTTATAGGCTTATATTCTCTGAGAACTGGGCATTTAAAGAGAGGATTATAAATTCCCTTTAGAATGGATCTTAAAGTGTACCTGAAACCTAGTGAAAAATCCATGCTAGATACATGTCCCTAGTGCTGGGACATAAAGATACAGACCAAAAAAAATAGAAATAGCTGAACATTTATTTTGTTTATCTGTAGAAATGTGCAGTGAAGTGCATTTATTTTTAGGAACGGAAAGAATAGGTGGCATGTATTTTGGTTTATTTTGTTCTCACTCAAAAATCACCTTCTGGATAAATCTAAGCATGGACAGTTTTATTTCAAATGTCAATTCCTGAGAACTCAAAAGTGACAGAAAACAGGGACCTACAATGTGAACTGCTGAAATTGGCATCTGGCTGGGTTTGTTCCACTGGCAGTACAGGGGATCTCCCTCCATGGTTTCCAATCACTCTTGAAAACCCAGTCATTTGACTTTTTGCCACAAATACGGTATAGTTAACTGTTATTGCCACAGTATGGAGTTAAAAGAACCCTCAAAAAGCCAAAGAGGGGACATGAATTCCATTTAATGACTTTGTAAATCTGAGCCTACTGACTGCACTTTTTTTCAGCATGTTTACAGAGCAACAATTTCCTAGCTCTGTTTTATACCCACAGGTCTACCTCATGTACCTGCTGTACATACGTAATTTTATCTGTAAAGAGCACATGCTGTTAAGGAAAAACATTAATGACTTCAGACAAGGAAACAAGTCTTAATTTCCACAGAAATATCCTTAGGAAGCTAGGAACTAGCCAAGCCTGTAGTAATGACCATTCCTAGCTTGGCATCTGGGCATTTTTTTCTTAAGTGTGTTTCGGAGTCCTGGTTTAGTAGATTGTCCTTATGAGAATGTGTGCATGGCAGCTTTAAATTACCTTGTAGGCTGAACTCTACCGAAAGAAAATAGAGAATGAAAGAAAAAATGTTTTTTGCCAGGTGCTCACAAACTAATATGTTTCCCTGCAGGGTAGAAATAAAAAGCATCTTATTAAATCACGTCATAAATAGCACAGCTTATTTTACATTACCTAGGTAAGGAGGCACTGAGCCAAATAAATCCAAGTGAACAAGGCAATAATTGTTCCTCCTTTTATATCACCTAAAATATGGAAGTAATGAAGGAAACATGATTAAAGTGAAAATACTTTAATGGTAATAGGCTTTTCTTTTCTTTCCTTTTTTTTTTTTCAGAGAAATTACATTCGCTGTGGATATAGGAACCCTTTTTCCTTTATTTTCAAGCTGACATTTCATATATTTGGTAGGAATAAGATTGTAGCTGTGCGATTGCAAAGTCAGAATATATATAGCTGCCTTTGGATTTTTTTTTTGTTTTGTTTCTTTGTTTTTTTTTTTTTTTCGGTGCATTTGTTCCATATTTTTTTTTTATTACTCCTGGCTGTGAGAAATTGTGTCTCCAGGAACAGGTCAAAATCTCTCTTTGGTGCTCATTCCAAAAATTATGATTTTTGTAGAAACTCAAGACTACCACAGATTTTTTTTTTTTCGTGTACTGACTAATTTTATTGAAACAAATTGAATTACTTAATAGAGGTTATGTGGAAAATCAGTTCCTTAACTGAACTATGTACTATATCCATATATATCCATTAGTCTTCAGTAGGACTAAGATTTCAGAGTAGCAAATCAGATTTAATCATTACAATTTAAGTAAATGAAATAGTAATATGGCCCAAAGTAGAAAAATGGCTTTAATAATGACTAAAAATATAAAGCAAAGAGAAGTATATTTTCCTGATGGAGATTAATCATGCAATTGCCAGGTTTGAAACAAGGTCAGAGTTTTAAAAGTGCATCTAAAGGTTGTTTAATATTCAACTCTGCTCTCATAAGAAAATTCTTACTGGCTGAGACCAAAGGTGCTCTAACTTCAATATTTTTGAGGTTAGATAGCAGCAGATAAACAAATATATATGGGATGAGGGGGCGGGGGAAGCCTTTCTCGGGATTTCTCCCCTGGCTTTCTTGTTTTATTTTCTGGCCGTGAGCTCACATTGCACTGGGGCTGCAATGTTTATTTTGTACTGATGGACATATACTCCCTGAATTTGTCCATGCAACTGAAAAAAGTTCGTCATTGTAGGAATTTTGAATATTCGCTTTCTGTTCAGGAGAAACCCACCTCCCCCTACAGAAATGGTAGGTGTCAGTCAGTTAGCTATTGAATTTGGGTTTTAGGCTTTCAAGCAGCCCAGGCACTGAGATAGAGGCCACCTCATATGAACAGGGGCAAGCTTGCCTATCTTGTTAACTGCAGCACTGTGCCATGCAAACAGTCAGTACGTATGAACTGAAAAGACCGTGAAGCAGGCCTTCAAATCATGTGTTGTTGGCTTGTTTTTTCTTTCCTGGTTAACTGTATTTGCTGTGTGATGCAGATGACCTTCTCCTCATGTGCTGATTCTACCTGGCATGTGTTTAGCTCTTACAGATCTCTAATTGACTGGCAAAAGCTCTCTGCACTGCTAACTGAAATCTCCTAGTTGCTACATCCTGCCTTACTTCTGTTTTGTTGCTGCTTCAGTCACCGGTCTCGGCCCAAGTCATACGTTCAGCCACTGCTCATCCAGACCCTCTGGATTTTTCCCTTGCTCCTTAGTTCAACGCCTTAGAGTTTCCAATTTCTTTAGAAACATTTCTAACCCTCAGACAGTGCCATGGCTCATTCTGATGTATGACTGAGGCAAGACGGGAGTCACACTCCCACGTTGTGTAAACCACTAAGCATTATTTATACCAGCTGGGAACATGGTCTATTGTGGTACATGCTCCCAGGCCCACCTCGGCTTCTCCATCCTTCATCCTGCTGCCAAGAGATAATGCAGCTTCAAGAAGTAAAGTGTGTTGCTGCTGTTCTGCAAATGTGCTTGTATCGTGGTGATACGGATTTGCGGCAAACCCTGCAAAATATTTTAGGGTGGTGTGTACAACAGATGCTAAACAGAACAAATACCCATATGAGCTGATCGTGTGAATGGGCCATGTAAATGCCATGGGCCACCATCTCACAAGGATTCCTTGTTCTGCCTCAGATGTTACTTTTGCTCGTTTATCAGTACTGCTTTGGCAGTAGGAAAGACCAACTTAAAACCTTAAACATAAGGAATAGCCTGAAAGAGAATGCAGTAATAACTTGGTGCAAATGCTGGTTGTTCTCTTAGCTGAATTCCATCTGAAATCCTTCATTTCCCAAAGAGAATCCTTAGGAATGAACTGGATATACAAATCTGCTTGTCCCCCACCTCAGAGCAGTGATCAATCTTGGCACTCAACATTGTAATCTGTAGCTCCCATTGCTGGCAGGTGTAGAACAAGCTGACACTTAACGGAGTGGTTTGGGCTTTGGGGCTGAAAAAGCTTTCTGTAAGTAGTATTACCCTCACTGCGCCTTGAGAGTCTCTTGCATGTCAGAAACAAGCAGCAAGGAAGAGCACTCCCTCCCCTTCCTACCTACAAGATTTGTATAAGCTCTCCCCTAAGTTATACATCTAACCTACCTCAAAACCATCTTTACCCAAAGCATATACTTTCCCTCTTAAAATTTTAACGTATCAGCCCCATACATAATGACAGGTTTTCTGAAGCCAGCTCCCAGATTTGGCTCTGGGGTAAGATACTTGGGAGAAGAACAGAGGGACAAGAGCTGGGCCAGCTCCCACCAGCTGGGCACAGACTTGATCAACTGGTTTGTGCATCTGTGCTCATGCTAGCCTGCCAGCCACTCTGTGACATATGTTGATCGTTTTGATCTCTCATATAACAGTATCTTCCAGAATTAGCTTCCTTATTTCAAGGAGAGAATCAACTCATCAGTACCAGAAATATTAACACTTTGTCAGGGATTTTTATGGTCAAATGAGACGCAAGGCATTATCTTCTTGCATTAAGCTATGATAGATATCAAACAAAAAATTAACTACATTACCAAGGAGCTGTAGCCTATGCTTGAGCACTGTCTGCTGAAGCAGGCATGATCCTCTCTTTCCTAATGTGCCTGCATTCATCCCTAAATATTTTTGAAATTAGCATTTACTTTGGATGCAGGACAAGGAAAGTAATGAAGGACATTGGAAATGGGTTTAAAAGATCAGATTAAATAGCTCTGTGCAAAGAGAGACATCCACAGGCTACCCTAACAGCCTTTTGGGGAAGGTAAGGATAACGAGCAGGGTTTGCCATGATCCATTTCCAGCAGGACTAGGAGCGGGATCGAGGAGCCTGATGCCTCAAGCCAAAGCGTAATCAGGAGGGCGTTTAACCCTTGTGTACCTGGCTGGTGAGCAATACCTGCTAGCAGCTCATGGCTTGAAGCCACACTTGAACTGTGTATGAATTTTTGTTTATTGCCACTGAAGATAGGCAAAAAGTAAATGCTGCCTCTGTATGCTTGTTGTCTTAAACTGACACTTCTCAAGCCAACAGCTGTTCCTCTGTGCGTATTTTAGGGGGATATAAGGAGGGACATAAGCATTACTTAGGTAAAAATGATTTTATTTTAAG
Source organism: Tinamus guttatus (assembly GCF_059628265.1). Lineage (NCBI taxonomy): Eukaryota > Metazoa > Chordata > Aves > Tinamiformes > Tinamidae > Tinamus > Tinamus guttatus. The sequence continues at coordinate 64,457 of NW_028288683.1, forward strand.
GTCAGTCATAATCGAAAGGATTAGAGTATATCCAAAAGAAGCCTTAAACAGATTGTCCTAAACATGATGTGTTTTTTTAACCAAATGTTTGAAGGGGAGCAAAACATGGCTGTAGGTTTGTTGTTGCAACACGGTCATTTACCAGAAGCTAGTAAGCTCTGCACCGCTTGTTCAAGTCTAAGCGACCTTTTCAAGGATGAGTGGAGTGCTAAGTACATTAACTGAGTCATATTTCCTCATCTGGCCTGACAGATGTTTGATTTTGTTGACATTTGCAAGGATGCACAAACAATTACGGCTTCAATTGCTTATTCATCAGAGAACGTGCAAGTACCTGATGGTGCAGAGACATTGTTTCTCTTGTACGATAAATCTTCCTATTCTTGTTTGTTTTCACGTAAGTTTATCAACGTTTAGAAAGACATAAGCAGTGACTGTACAGCTCATGGAAAGGTCATTTCTTTTTTGACAGGTGATGTTTTAGTGCTAACAGCATCGCAAGGTAGTATGGCATTTAACAAATTTTTATTTTCTAGACACTACAGAGAAATCGAGTAACTGCACATAACTACACAAAAAGGCATCTAATTTAAGTACTCTTGCATTATCTGAGTTTACCAACTGGAACATTCCAGTCTTCAGGTTCTTTGAATGAATGAGTAGTATATGCTTGGTGGTTTACTGGGAATGCCTCCCCTTTTCTTTGGCAGCTGTCCATAAAATTTATTCTTTTTGGCAAATATTTCAGCATGCATTTCAATTTTTTTTTTTTTGCTTCTAGTTCTTATTATAGCAATCCAGCAGTGTAAAAACACTGGCTGTTGTGAAAATGAGGTATGAGAATAATTGTGGTCTTTTGGACTTTCATAGAAGACCACTTGAAGTGAGCAAGGAAATGAAGTAGGAATTCGACAATATTTATCCAGATACTGCAGAGCTGTGTAAACAACCCCTCTATACAAAGAATGAATTTAAGAGTGAATTTACAGGAAGTTAATGTTTATGGCTAAGCCCTACAGAACAGGGAAATGTCAATACGGAAGTTGTCAAGCATAGTTTACAGGTGCTATCAAAGCAGCCAGTGAGAAAAGAAACTTTTGTGTAAACGGAAAACGTTTGGTGTTGAAGGTGAATGTCAATATGGCCATTAAATACACAAGCCAAAACTTTCTTAAATTGATCTTTAGTTGACTTGTAATTTTTGGAAGCACAATTTCATCTACTCTAGATAGGCCTGGTGTTCACTGAGTGGTTTTAGAGATTTTTTTTTTTTTTTTTTCTGAAAAATAGGTCATAGGTGGACAGGTGAGAACATCCTGCCACGGGTGCTTTTCCTTAGGTCTGGTTTGTTTCAGACTTGTGGCATTTTAATGTTAATTTTGTATCTCTTATTCTGCAGTGCCCTCCAATCTTTTGTTTTTAGTGAGGTGTTTTCTTTCTTTGATCAATAAACTTATCCTGAGTTACTTATTCATCTACTATTTCTATTTGGTCACTAATTTTTCAAAGGTCATTGACTTCCAAGGCAGACCAAAGACTTCATTTAGTAATCCCATCTGAAAATTGTTGGTGTTGCTGAAGAAATGAATGTTTTAAGTCACTGATGACAGATTGCATTTTTTTTCTCCTGTAATTTCAAAAATCCTTCTAGAATATATCTTTTTTGGTAATGCCACTTTTGAAATTGGAACATGTAGTTATTTTCTCCCCTACGTGACCTGATTTAGTAGGTGTTAGCATGGTTACTGCAGGCAGACTTGTTTTTAGCTGGAGAAATAAGCAGCACATATTCTTTGCCTATATAGAGAAGTCTTTATACAGAATATGAGAGATCCAGGTTCAGTCTGAACCTCTCCCTTGGCTTCCTGAGAAAGCATTTTAACCAACAGAATATAAGGTATAGACTGATGAGAGTCTTCTCTCAGTACGACCTGGAGCTGTTCTTAGTTTCAAGGGTCATTTGCAAAGGTCTGTTGCATGAGAAATATGGTTAGGGTGTTTTACTAGGAAGGCAGACCTAAGTTTACGTTCTATTTGAATATAAGTTGTTAATTTTATACAACTGTATTTAAGCATTCACAGGAACAAGCACTGAAATACACTGTCACTCTTTCACATAATGCTACAGGATAATTTAGCTTTCTGCGTTTTGAACGTGTCAGTCTTAAGGTTGCCTACATAGCAAACCTCAGGAAAATGAACTTGAATTAGCCTTTTTTTTTTTTTAAAGAACTAGTTAAAGTACTAATTAATTTCTAGCTGACACACTGTTAGGAAAATTAGAGTAACTGGTCACTTGGTTTGCAGTAATTGACTTTGAAGATGAATTTAAATTGAACTGATATTTCAGTAGTTTCAAATTAAAGGACTGTTTTAATCTAAAAGCAACATGTGAAGACAGGACTTACATAAAGTTTAATTCTGAAGTCACATCTTCAGCTAGTTAAGATTAGGTCTCTTCCAAGTAAGGTGTCAGGTGCCAGCACCTTCCCTTTGCATCAGAGCAGAACTGCACCGACAGCTCTACTCCCCCGCAAGACAGCAGCACTGGGGGGGCCTCATCCGCCTCACGATTTCGAAAATTAAGCACATAAAGAGCTTTCTGCAAACTCTCTTGTGGAGCATGCCCCTTGCTGTCTCTTTTTGATTTGTTTAGCATAGTCTTGAGTGCTGTGAGCAGCTTGACAATTGCCTGGCCTGTGGGTGAGTGAGGTATCCCTGTGTGGTTTTGAATCCCCCATTGCTGAAAAATGTTGTGAGTGCATGTGAAGTGTAGGCAGGTCCATTATCCGTTTGATAGCTGAGGGGATTTGCGTGTCCGCACGGCAAATCCCCTCAGCTATCAAACCTCGTAATCCAGTGTGAGATCAGGTGTGAACTGTAAAATAGAGGGCTGTCCGCTAGTTTACAGATGTAAAAAAAAAAAAAACCCTTTTATTGAATGCATTCCTCCTTAATTTTTCTAAAAGGTATCTTCATCAGTTCTTGCTGTTTCTCCAGCTGCTCCAGGTTATGGGATTTAAGTGGCTATCCTGGCTGGCAAAAGATGTCTTTCACAGGGGAAGGCCTGAACCTCTCTTTCAGATGGCTGCATAACAGAGGTGTCAGTATAACCACTTCATATTCACAAACTGTGATTTTGGCTACAGAGAGGATCTCATGATTAGCTTCTGGATGGCAGGTGGACATTGCCGTGTCTGATCCGGGTAGGTTTTTTTCTCAAGCTGCAAGGTGTGCCATTTCCCATTTCTACAGGATAGCACGGGCTCATCTGCCCTTCTATATTTTTGTAGGTATCTCTTTTACACTCTCTTTTGGATTTTCCTTTTCTTCTTGATCTGGTTCTGACAGTGCGTTATCATCATTTTCCCAAGACAGTATTCTTGGATGTTTGTTTCCTGACCAGTTTCTTCCTAAAAAGGCGTTCCAGCAATTCTCCTGGAGTAGAACCGTTGCAGCCCTTCCCTTCTTCCTCACTGCCGCTGGACACGAGCACAAGGATCTCTGCAGTGCCACGACAATGCGGTTACACAGACCCTGCTCGCGGGCAGGCCGGGTCCTGCAGGAGGCACTTGTGTGCGCGTGGCTTCCTTTCAGCCTTCGTTCAGTCGAGCTACGCCCTGGTGCGACAAGCGTGTTTGTCGCCTATTTCGGCCCCTGCTCGGGCGCCATTTGCAGCCGTACGGAGGAGCCGGCTCCCCGAGCCGCCGAGCCGCAGCCCTGTACGCAGGGTTAAACACAACTGACGGGGCCCCCGGCCCCGGAGCAGCCCCGCGCCGCCCGCAGCGCGCGGAGCCCAGCAACCCAACCAGCCAATCAGCGAGGGGATCACGCGCGAGGCCGCCCAATGAGCTGCCTGGTCACGCGCAGGCCGCGTGGCTGCAGCTCCCGCCTCTCCTGCTCAGCCCCGCCCCATCTGCGGAGGAGACTCTGCCCGGCCCCGGCCCCGGCCCCAGGCTGGCGCCCGCACCCCCGCCGTGGTCCTACCAAACAAATTGGGAAGATGATACGTTTTACACGTTGCCAACCTTTTCCACCTCCGCAGCTTTGGAAAGCTGGCGTGTAAATGCGTCCAGCTGGGCTGGGGAGAGGAGAGCTGCCACTGTTGCTGTCTGGCTGAAAACAATTTTCTGCAATGCTGGAGGACATTTGGAGGGCATTTGGAGGGCATCCACACATGTGGAAAAACAAGCAGGAAAGACAGGTGGCAGCAGTGGGGGAGACGTGTGGTCTGTGTGTGTTTGGAGCGTGGGGACGGGCACGTCTGGAGCTGCCCGTGAGCCGTCCCTGCCGCGGGCTGGCGGCGAACGGCCTCGTGCGGCGCCCTCGGGAGCGGCTCCTCTTTGGAGATGCGTCTTTAGCTCTCTCTCTCTTTCTGTTACCTGGATGATGGCTCATGAACACATACGAAAAGAATTCTTCATTCACGTTAATGATCTATGTGTGTGTACATATATGTATATTCTTTTTCCTATCCTACTGTTGTATCAGGCAAGTGGGACAGTTTTGCAGTTAACAGCAAAGGCCTGTTTTGTCGAACATCAGGGCAGACTGATGCAGCAGGTCAGTGACTACGAGGTTTTTCCCTTCCTGATGATGAGACCTTTCCTCTCTTTCCAAGAGCACATTTAGTGCCAAGTGATGGAACACACTTTCTGCTCCCTGTAGGCTAACTAACCCATGAGCAATTCCAGATTCTACCGGTGCAGTCAAAAAGTGTAGGGGAAAAAAAATTCATAAGCTTTGACCACAGACCACAGTCTTTCCCTTAACCTCTCCCTGCCCTCTCCTATCTCGTTTTTTTCCATCACCACTTTACCAGCAAGGTACATCTCTACATTTTGTTGCTGGCTCTTAGAAGTTCAGTTAGGTTCTCTGCAACACTATTTATACACTGGCATTTTTCAAAGAGCTGTGTGCTCCACCTAGCTAATGGAAAAGGTGGCAGTGCTATAAAAAACAGAGCATAATGTTATTCATTGAATGCTGAAACAGAAAATCGAACAGCGCAGCAGAGTAATTCCTCTAAATACTATTATTTTAAATTTATTTAAATGGAAGTCAAACTTACTGAGCATATTATGCTGGATAACAACTAGTATTTTTCTTCTTGCTGTATGAAAGCAAGCAGAGGTCAGTTAGGAAGCTGGTCAGAGATTGGCACGTGCAGTTTGCAGGAGCAGGCGGTCAGTACCGCTGCCCTGTCAAAACCTGCTGCTGTGTGTTACTGTGTTCCCCTGATTCCCATTGCAAGGTCAACTTAATGTGGAGAATTAATCTGTATCCTCCCAAGGAAATATTGACAAAAAATTTCGATGATTTACACGTCTTATGGCTATCTGACATACCTCAATGTGAGGAGAATGGGCAGGGATCTTAAAACACAGGGTGGATGATGCTGTCCCAGCTCTACTATGACTGTGGGCTGTGTGTGTGAGTGTGTGCGTGTGTGAATCATTTCACCCTCTATATTTTATTGTCCATGAAACTGAAGGACAAAAAAAAAGTTGTTTTTTTCCCCCCATAGATGGAGGAAGCTAACTGAATAATGTCTTTTAGGTTTTTTTTCCCCTTTACTGGGGGCAGCTGTCCTACAGCCCTGGCGTGACCCTGGCCTTTTGGGAACAAGCCCAACCTGCGGCGCCCATGGCACGGCTCCAGCTCCGGCCCAGCTCCAGCTCTGGCCCAGCTCCAGCCCGGCTCCAGCTCCAGCCCGGCTCCAGCTCCAGCTCCGGCCCAGCTCCAGCCCGGCTCCAGCTCCCGCCCAACTCCAGCTCCGGCCCAGCTCCAGCCCGGCTCCAGCTCCAGCCCAGCTCTCGCCCAGCTCCAGCCCAGCTCCAGCCCAGCTCCCGCCCAGCTCCAGCTCTGGCCCAGCTCCAGCCCGGCTCCAGCTCCAGCTCCGGCCCAGCTCCAGCCCGGCTCCCGCCCAGCTCCAGCCCAGCTCCAGCTCCAGCCCAGCTCCAGCTCCAGCCCGGCTCCAGCTCCCGCCCAGCTCCAGCTCTGGCCCAGCTCCAGCCCGGCTCCAGCTCCAGCTCCAGCCCGGCTCCAGCTCCGGCTCCGGCCCAGCTCCAGCCCGGCTCCAGCTCCAGCCCAGCTCCAGCCCAGCTCTCGCCCAGCTCCCGCCCAGCTCCAGCCCAGCGCCAGCCCAGCTCCAGGTCCAGCCCAGCTCGAGCTCCAGCTCCCGCCCAGCTGCTGCCCAGCTCCGGCCCGGCTCCAGCTCCAGCCCGGCTCCAGCTCCGGCCCAGCTCCAGCTCCGGCCCGGCTCCAGCTCCCGCCCAGCTCCAGCCCCGCTCCAGCTCCAGCCCCGCTCCAGCCCGGCTCCAGGTCCAGCTCCGGCCCAGCTCCGGCCTGGCTCCAGCTCCAGCCCAGCTCCAGACCGGCTCCAGCTCCAGCCCGGCTCCAGCTCCAGCTCCAGCCCAGCTCCAGACCGGCTCCAGCTCCAGACCGGCTCCAGCTCCAGCCCGGCTCCAGGTCCAGCCCAGCTCCAGCTCCAGCCCAGCTCCGGCCCGGCTCCCGCCCAGCTCCGGCCCGGCTCCAGCTCCAGGCCAGCTCCAGCTCCGGCCCGGCTCCAGCCCGGCTCCGGCTCCAGCCCGGCTCCGGCTCCAGCCCAGCTCCAGCTCCGGCCCGGCTCCAGCCCGGCTCCGGCTCCAGCTCCGGCCCAGCTCCGGCCTGGCTCCAGCTCCGGCCCGGCTCCAGCCCGGCTCCGGCTCCAGCTCCAGCTCCTGCCCGGCTCCAGCTCCGGCCCCAGCTCCAGCTCCAGCTCCTGCCCGGCTCCAGCACCGGCTGCTCCTCACTTGACTGTCATGGCAACCGCACGGCCACTTTCGTGTTTTCTTGCTCAAGCGCTATTTGTTTATAAACCTCTGAGCTGTTCTGTATTCCTGTGTTAATGTGCAATAGAAATAAGTATTTCTGGCTGCCAAGACTACCCCCGCCTCCCCTCCTGGGCACATAGTAGCTTTAACTTATATTAGAAAGGATGTCAAATTTGTACTGTATTATTTAATTGGTGTGTGAATTGTATGGGAATAACTCATAGTCTAATTACTGTATAAGGCATCATATCACTTCAAATGTCTGTCGTTAGCTTAGGAAGCTAAAATTCAAAGCAAGAAAACTTGGCCCATCTTGGCCCAGGTTTCTTGTGCACAGATATTTCACGTATCTATCAATCACATAGGGGTTTCTCATGTTGGTTCAGGAGTGTGCAGCATCACAAGTAGTGTCCTATCCCCAGCACGGGTTACTGCCTGATGCTTCAAGGCATAACTGAGCAAAAGTTGAAGTTTCTGTTCTTTACGAGAAGAAAAATCTCTGAAAATGGGACTTAAAGAAGATGCACTGTAAAATTTATTGCTGAATAGAAATTGCAGAAAGCTTTGACCTGGAAAGCAAATATGTGGTTTTTTTCACTAGATTAACTTAGTGAAACATAATATCCTTTTAATATAATTGAGGCTTTTTTTCACTTTGTAGTTCAGTACTAAATTTCATTCCTGTAGGGTAGTATCCTGCTTAGTGGAAGAGGTCTTGAATGTTGGTGCTCTGGTATTTTTTCATCCTTAAAAACAGTCTAACAAACCAAAACAACCAAACCAAAAACCCCTCTTCAGTTGACTAACCCAATGGAGCAGTCACAGCTTGGAGATGGGAGCAGCAGTAAATTCTTCATAGTGGGAAAAGCGTTATTTTTCACCTATTTCCTTCCTTTCCTCCTTTTTCCATCTAGTAGTCTGCTTCTCCTTCATATTGAAATGCTTCCATATCTGAAACTATTGCATTTTTTTCATCTTGCCAGGTAGAATGAGAAAATCCCAGGTGGTGCCCTGAGCATGGCACACCACTTGCATAGCGAGAGGCACTCTGGTATTTGCAATTATGTTTTCCTCTTCTTGCTTTAGGGAGGTTAACATCATTCTTGCCTTCTTGATTACCTACTGCTGTACCCTGAGCAGATGTTTTAGTTCATCTGTCCACAATGACACCTGCCTGAGCGATCACGATTAGCTCTGAGCGTGTCGCTTCATATGATACGAGAAATTTAAATTGCTGATTTCCTTGCGGTTGTCTCGACTGCGTTTCCTTTGCTCTCATTTTGCTAAAGAATGGGCGACCGCGCATGCCTCTGAGCTATGTAATCCCATATACTTGGAGAGGTTCTTTGCCATCCTATTTGTAATGAAGCTTCACCCTGGCTTATTTTAAAAATGTCTAATCTGTGACGCACTCTCCCCCTCCAAAAACTTAGTTTGATTTTTACAAGGTCTTTCTGAGTGTTTGGCTGTACTTATGGAAATGTAGAACATTTATGTTCTACAGCAAGCCAAAGAAATGCATCCCAAGTATCAAAACACAAGGGCATCTTCTAAATTATATCTTCTTAGATTTAAAGGTAAAATGCAAAATTGCTTGACAGATACTTGATAATATTAAATACTGAATTGTGAACCTTTCTGGAAATGAAGTGAAACTATAGTTTCATTCATATAGTTTCATAAATATAGTCAAAATAGAATTTGCGGAAGGGGTAAAATTATATTACCCCCTATCCTGCTTTTCTTGTTATATATCAGATGCCATAAGGGATTTTTCCTTACAGCTAGCAACTAAAATAGCATTCACACACCTGTAACATGTCCCAGCCCTCCTTTAGGTCTTGTCTAGTTTCCCACAAATAATTTTAGCAATAGAGAAGCAGTACTTCAAAGTGCTTTTTGTTTATAACATTTAAACACTCAAAGGCTTATTTCTCTACCTCCTTTTCTGAATTAATTTACTTTCTACCCAGTGAAGGTGCCTTAGGGAGATACCAAAATGCCACTGTAAAAATCAGCATGCTGTGGGTTACACTGTATAGGTGTGGTGGTGCAGGTTCTTCCCTAATCTCTGATCTCCCCATACAAATACTTTCAGCATGTTATCTTTTAGCATGTTATTTCTAGAAACTCCAATTTTTAACTCTTGGAGAAGGAAGGCAGAATGGGGGTTGCTGGGCTGCTTCCCTTCACTTGAAGAAAACTGCAAGGTGCCAAGCAGCCAATTCTGCTGCTATTTAAAGATTTAACACTTTTGTAAAGGTTCCTCTTTCTTTAGAGTGTGTTCCTTATTTGCTTCCTGAGTCTAGCACAGCGTTTTCTACCAGAGATTACTTACTCTGCTCTATTCTGGTACCAAAGACTTCTAACACTGTGGGGCTGGGAAGGGCCTGAAAGTGAAGGATGGTGTGAGCAGTGATTAGCAGTAGCAGATATGTCATGAACCTACCTCAAGTTTCCATAATTTACCCCTTCAGCAGTTTGTAAGAAAACAGTAGAGAGTCTTAAAAAGGAAGTAATAACTGAACTTAAATCCTGCCATATCTGATGTAAATGATAGGTGCTTACATATATCTGGTTGAAAACTGTTTTCTACCTAAGCAACCAAACCAACTTCTTCAGTTTTGTTGAACAGTGAGTAAATAAAGTCTGGGTAACATGATCAGAATACCTCAGTTTGCATTCACAAAGATTAAAAGAAAGAGCTGGTAACCTGTTTGTTAGAGCTGGAAGTTTGAAAAACTAAGGCAATAAATTAGTAGGGTCAAACAGAATTTATGGGCTTGATAACCAACAGCACTTAAGAGTTTACAAACTGCTCAAGCGATGCCTATGAACAGTGGAAACAAAGGAGCTCCAGCTTTGAAAGCATGAGCAATGTTACATTACAATAAAGGAGAATAAGTCTACTCATTTTAAAACTTAAAAGATAGAGGTGATTCATTAAAAAACAACACTAATAATTGGTAAAGTGTACAGATCAAATAGAGCAAGTGTTCTTAATCTGTAGATATGGGGAAGCAGGAAAAGAATGAGCAGATTAGACTAAAAAAGCTACAGAGTTCTACTAAAAGACTGTAAAAGACTGAAAAATTAAGACATAGAATTAAAAATGGGACCTCTAAACATGGGTTTATCAAATGTTAGTTCATGGCTAACATGATACATCTGCTCAGCCAATCTACTCATAGCAGGGAAGCTGTGGATTAATTTTGTATTACTCTTACTGGCAAACAGAGGAGCATGCAGTAGATGGAAGCTGGAAAACAACTCTCAGGTCAGCAGTTTCAGCTCTTACCCTACAGTATGCCCTATAGTTGCAGTAATAGAGATTGAATAAAAACAGCATGAAATGCAAGGTTATAGGTATAGTGATACTCATGAGTAATTTTTATAAGGTGGTGGTGGAGTGAAACAGGGTCATAATTTGATCAGTTCTTAAAAACTAGCAGCCTTGGAGGCCAATTTGTTCCCAAATGACTCTAATCCATCATCACTAAAACAATGCTATAAAAGAGATGATTAGTTTTAGAATATACCCTGAGAGGAAGAAGATTCTAAAAATTCATCTGAAATAAGTGTTCAAGTTTAACCACCCATGCTCAAAAGCATATTTTAAAGTACAAGGAAGGGAATGATATTCAGAAAGATTTTAAGAGAAGATTAAAGGAACAGAAGACCAAGATAAATCTTCACATATGTTCTTGGCTCTTAACTAATCTATCGAAGTCTTAAGTGTAAGGGTTGGGGGACAAACTATGAAAAGGTTATTTAACATGTGAACAAACAGTAGTGAGTTAGCTACAAATTAAATACCCAGTGGAAGTTAAGAGAATTACATTTCTCATGTACAAAGAGATGCAATGGCCTTCCCTTATTTGCTCTGCACACCAGAGCCAGACTTCCTCCTTTGCACCACAAAGCAAAGGAGACCCACACACTTTTCAACACTATTCATAATTTGAAGATGAAGATTTTGAATTTGAAGATACCACAGGGCACCTAATGACCACTGTTGTAGCTTATTTCCCTTATACACACTTTTGCTGATCTTAATTGATGACCAAGAGATACTAGCCTAGGCTTGAACTAGGCTAATGGAACCCCCACATCTGTGACAGGGGTCTTTAGGTCTTGGGACTGACAGATGTTGCAAGCCCTATTACTATAGAACAGCAGCTTGTTTTAGGGGAAAACAACAAAAAACAAACCAATAGCACACACACGCAAAAACCACACATGCAAAGGCGGCGACTCAGCATACCATTTACGGCATTATTTGAAAGGAGAGCATAAGCAATACTTGGGTTAGGCTAGTGCATTTAAGATGTTATGCATTTAGCCAGTTAAGTAGTCACAGTCAAGAACTGCTAAAAAAAAAAAAAATAGATGTTCCCCTCTATTATGACAGCAGCACAGATGGACTTTTTGCCCATGTCATCAACAGAGCCATTAATTTACGTATCTGATAATCATGTTCAGTTTGGTAGAAAAATCCTGACAGCACTAGCTGCCAGGCTAGTTCAGAGATTGCTCTTAATGGAGCGCCCTTAATGCAGTTCTGGCTCCTGAACTGAACAAAAGATTAACTCCCTGTAGCAACTAATTTGAAGTAATTATTAAAAAGTTTTTAAGCTATAAAATCCCTATTATCAAACAAGTTTTATGGCAGGAGTTGTAATTATTGCTGCTTTACTTGTTTCTAGCCCCTTTACCACTTGTAGACTAATGAAATCAGTTAGAGCTTCTAATAGGAGCAACTCCCGTATTCAAAGCGGCAGTAAGAGCTTACTGGACCTCTTCACAGAAGAACTTCAACAGAAGTTCCTTAGAGACTCTTAGGCATGGAATCAAAGCCAAAGCAAAGCCGGTTCCCAACTAATCAACCTGAAATACTGAAGACCAGTTCTGTAGCAGAGGTCACATTGACAATACACCCACTGTCAGGTGTACTGGCTAAACTACCCCACATCATGACTCTGAGTAATCTGAAAACTATCCCAAGATATCCACATAGCATTGCAAAGTGACTTAGGATATCCAGTTCATTCTAAAACTTGAAAAGTTTCACAAAATAGGAGTCAGGCAGTCAGATTCAGATTTATTTACAGACACATTCAGCATGTTACACAGTTGCAGTCATCCTTTTCACATTGAGAGCTGCTGTGTAGAAGGTTTCAACTCTACAAGAAAAAGAGGAGAATTAACAGGTTTAAAAACTTGACATTAACTTTTATATGAAGTTTATGAATTTATAAAAGCTATCTTATACTTTTTCTTTCACATAAAAGAAAGAAAAGCTAAGTAGCCAAAAGTATCAGAGTGACAATTAACTTTATATAGAGAATTTTTTTCTGGTTATGGGATACAAGTGAGCATTTTATTCCCTTCCAAGAGTTACTTAGGTCATCTCAGCTTCCCAGCAAGATTTGACACGTCTCAGATTATGGAGTTAGCAGTTCCAGTTATATGCAAGACAGAATCAGTTAAGCTTAGATAAATTGCGGAAACCTTCCAGCTGGAAATGGCATACTTGCAGAGTCCAAACAATGTCGGAGGCTTGCTTTGTACGCAAAGGTCATCAACATTAAATATCAGTTAATATAGCATCAGTTGTGCTAAAATAGCTTTAAATACCTTGTTTTAGGAGGTGCAGTTTACATAGTAAACAAATGAGTGCAGTACATGGGCATCACCATTATTTAACATGGTAAAAATGAACTTCAGGAAGTCTTGTTTCCCAGTTTTAATTGGCACATCAGAAAGCGTTTACAGTGTCACAGTTGCCTCATACTGTTTCGTTCACATCACATGTGCCAATATTCCTAGCCTTGTTTCTCTAAAGGAGGTGGATTTTTTTTTTTTTTGGCCAAATGCCATCCTACTGCCCATTCGAAGACCACCAAAGTTAGAGAAGCATGGCCTCTGAGCAGTTAGAGTTCACAGGAAAAAAGACAGCTCAGCAGCCATGTGAAACAAATTAAACCTATTCTCAGAGTTTTAAGCAGTTTAGGCAGCAACTTCAGACCACACACTGAGCATCTGGTCTGGGAAAGCTTATAAATTGTAGTAACAGTTGTAGGTGTGTTTTGACACATTAATCTGTTTTGATCAGATTCCACTATGTTTGAGTATTTAAAAAGTCAGTTACCCAGTCAGCAGGAGTATATTCCATCCTCTTCACTTCTTAAGGAGCTGGTGTCTGACTATAAAAAAGGGGGCAGCAAAACCACTTCCAAAAAATGCACACATTACTGCCAGTAGTCGCCATTTATTTTCAATGGAAAATGGAATATTCTAGAAAAGAAATTAAGTTTTAGCTTTGTAATCAATATAAAATACCTTAACTGCATCCTCACCACTAACATGCAGATTCAAACTGACACACCAAACATTTATTCTCAAAAGAATTTTCCTCCCTCCTATGAAGGGAGTCTCACTTAGGCTGGATGTGATCACTGCAGGTCACCTGGTTCATCACCTCCAAGTAGAGTAAAATGAGACCAGTTTGGTTAGGGCCTTCTCCACTGAAGTTCAAGTGTCTGTGAGCATTGAGAACCCACAGTTTGCAAAATGTTCCAGTATTTATTTCCTGTCATTCTGAAAAGGTTATTTCTATCATTTGATTGGATTTGGTCATGTTAATTAGGTGCGTACAGTTAGTTTTTAGGAACATTTTAAGACATCATGCTAAGCATACGGTACATCAGAAAGCTTTTACAGTATCACTGTTTCCCCCCTCATACTGCAATAGTCATCGTCTGTACCATGGGCACAGAAGGTAACAGTGAAAGGAATGCAAAATGGTAAAAAGTCCAAAGCCCCATGCCAGCCAGGGCACGGGTCCAAGGACAGTCATTACCTTGTGCCTGACCTCAACATCCACCTCACTGGAACCACAAGAGCCGATTACAGGCCAAGCCCTCGCCGAGGCCTACCGGGCCCTGAGCTCACCTTGAGCGCCTCCCGGCAGGACGGGCCCCCTCATCCCATCCGCGGCCTCTCCGGGAGCTGCGGCCCGCCTCAGCCCAGCCCGAGGCTGCAGCAGCGGCGCCTGCGCGCCCGCCGCAGTGTCCTTCAGGGGTGTCTCTCCCATCGCCCCGTCCCCGAAGAGCCTTTGCACTCCCTCCCGCGGGCCGTTACGAGCCGTTACCCGCCCTCCTGCGGACAGTTACCAGCCGTTACCTGCCCTCCCACAGGCCGTTACCGACCGTTACCCACTGCCCACCCGCACGCAGGCCCCTTCCTCCCCGCGACCCCCGGGCCGGCCCGGGGCCTCCTCCCCGCCTCACCTTCCCTGGCCCATCCTCGTAGTGGACCCTGCGGACGGCAGAGGTGGCAAACCTGCGCACAGCCCCAGCGAGCATGATGGCGGCAGCGATGGCGGCTTCGCAGCGCTGTGCCCGGCGCGACCTTCCCGAGCAGGAGATGGCGGAGACGGCGCAGACGGCGCCTTGCGGGAGGCGGGAGCCGCGGCCCCTGCGCGCGGCACCATGGGAGCTGTAGTGCCGCGCCCGCCGCGAGGCGAGGCGAGGGCGGCCGCCATTTTGTGGCTCGGCGCTGCGGTGCGGCGGTGCTGTGCAGCCAGAAACACGGAACAAACAACTTCAGAAACGAGGGGAAAAATTACAAAAGCAGTCAAAAGCAAATCACAGCCTCTGCATTACCCCAAACCTATCTTGCAAATAGTGGGGTTCAACATTTTAAGTAAAGTTAGAGGGCCAAACAATAGCAATGTTAAGAGTCACCATGTGTACTGAATTTGTATCGCTTCAATACTCCAGACTCCAGGTGTTTCAACTTGGATTTAGATGATGGGCTTCGTTCTGGGAAATGCCAAGAGGCTAACGAAGATGGGTGGGACCAATGATGAAGATATATGTAGCACTGCCTGCTTTCATGAGGTTTTTTTTTGGAGTGTTTATATTTAGAAGTTATACCTCAAATATGAGGGAAAAAAAAAAAAAGCAAAGCAACAACAAAAAATACCCTGGGTGCCTTTGGAAAGGGAATATCTGTCTTCCAAGACAGATTCCATTCATTTCTAGGTATGCAAGCTGTGTTTGTTTGTTTGTTTTTAATATATGTGCAGTATAAAAAAGGATTTTTGATTGTGCCGTTGTAGTGCTAAGAGGATACATTTTTTTTCACATCCTTTCCTCATAGATATATGCTACTTAGAGAAGACTAGAAAGCCTGTGTTTATGTGCTTGCCAACATACCACTCTTGTGAATGTGGGTTACTGCCATGAATTTGAACAGCAAGACATCATTATATTAGTTGCTACATAAAACATCTGCTTTGAAAAATGGGGAAGGAGAGTAATTAAGGAGCAATAGGAAGGGATTATTCGTTGCATAAGATTGTGTTTAGATGCAAAAATCTCTATTCAAGAAGAAGCAGAACCACATGACACAGTGAGGAATTTTTTAAATATTTAAAGAGTATCAAAGGAAAGAATTTGCATAAATCGTTGCTCCTCCTTCCTCTTTAATTTTATTTCTTGTGAAGGATTTAATCTATGAATTATAAAACAAACGGTAGTATCGGTGAACTCGGAAGATCTCTAGGTGCGTTTATAAACACTCCAAAAAACACTTAAGTTAATAAGCAATAGATTTGTGCTGAGATTTTTTCCTATACCTGTCAGCAGTACTGACACCTCCAATCCCCACTTTCTCTGTAGATTGTATTTATTCAGCTGTCTGCTTGTTCTGTCCTTATTATAATCTGTACTAAATTGTTGTCTCACAGACCTGCATTTCCCCCTGGAAGCTTCTGTATTAAATGCGTATCGCCAACCAGTCCATACCTTATATTAGTTTAAAAGCTGATGAAAAAACTTGTACTAGCACATGTACTTACTTTCAAAACACAGACTTGAAAACGGAATACCTTTATCCTGTTAACAGGCTCCATGAATGCTGTTCAATCTGAAGCAGGTGTTTGAGGAAAAACAAGCAGGCAGAGCTTAGAGTAGCAGGCTAATATGCCTTAGGTCTAAGCTTTTAATTCACATCCATTTTTGATATCCAGAGTTTTTGGGTATGGTTTAAAAAAAAATCCATTACCATAATTGGTTGGGTTTCCCAGGTTATCTTCTTCATCTTTGACATATAAATATATATATTTTGCATATGACTTGGAAATATTTTTTCCATATATTTTTCTTAATGCTCCTCATTTTTTCTTCACCAAAAGTATTTCCCCTCTTTAACTGTAAGGAAAAAGCTAGATAAATAAAAGCCAGATAAATAAAGTAGATAATTTCTGGTATCTATTTTTTGTGATCTTGATGAAAGAAAGAAGTACAAGGCTGTGAAATTCTATGCATTTCCAAGCAGATCATGCTGATTACTGAAACAATAACTGAACCAAGATACAGGTCATGTCGACATACTCAATCCTATTATATGAGAGGGAACAGGTTTATTTCAATATTGAAATGACATGTACTTAATGAAAACATTTTTTATTAGCATAAACTCCTCCCCCCTTTTTTAAATATGCTGTAAAATGGGATCTGAGGAGACAAAATGACTACCACCTAGAACACTTTATTTATTTATTTTTGCAAGATAAAATATTTTGCAGAACAGTTACAATTAGGACTTTTCTTCCTCCGGTCATGAAGTTAGGATGAATTGCTGATAATTGAGATAGAAACCACAAGCTTAAGCAGTTGCAAAATGCCCATTAATGAAGGGAAAAGGCTGAAAATAGGTACTAAGAGGCATTACATAATTGATATTAATTACATATTTCTAGCAAAGCTATAGATTAGCAGCAGTATCTAAATATGGTAATTTACCCATCCTGTTTTCCTCTCTAATTTCTCAATTGTAAAACTATTTATTTTCATAACTGTAATGTTAGCTAAATTAACTTGCCTTACATATGGCAGGTCTGTTTCATTAGCAAAATGAGTATTCAGAATTTTAAAAATGTATTGCATATGAAATAGAGAACAATATTAAAAACAACACAGAAAAAGGAAGCCAAAAACGAAGATGCAATATGTTTAATATGAAGAGTAGAAAACCTAGAAATGAAAGAAGGCAGAGAATTTATTTTATTTTATTTTATTTTATTTTATTTTATTTTATTTTATTTTATTTTATTTTATTTTATTTTATTTTATTTTATTTTATTTTATTTTATTTTAGTCTTAGTTTATGAAGGTAATTTTCTTTGCTTCCAAAAAGCCCAGATAATATGCTGGAAAGTAAAACAGGGCTGTGAAATGAATTATCCTATGGAAACAGCTATAGAGCTGTTATAGACATGAACACTATAAGGCCGTTTGTGAGACAAAGTTGTTAGGTGACGTGATATCTTTTATTATTTTGTTTTGTAGTGGTTGTAAAATTAATCAAGGCTTCAGATGTGTAAGCCTTTCTTTAGGTCTGAAATTGATGCAGTAAATGTTTAAGATAAATACAACCCAAAAATAATTGATGTGAGGCACCGTTTAAGGGACAATTCCTCCCCTGCCCCCGGCCGCGAATTTTTGCGTGGATGAGTTCATAGATTCAGTTCCTTATATTGCTGCACAAAAATTTGTGCTGGCCTATGGAAAAGTGTGAAACAAATGTAACAAAATACAAAAATGTAAGGGATAAAATTAGTACTTTTCTTGGCAGCAGCATATATTTATATTGGCAAAAAAGAATTTTGTCTAAATACAACTTTAGTACTGAATATAGATGATTATCACCTAAAGAAAATTGAAGGATTATTTGGCATTACAGCATGATAAAATGATTACATGAGATAAATCGAAGTCTTTACTGAGTTCATGATTATTAGTAGATATTAGTAGATTATTAGTAGCGTTAGTATTACTATAGAAAATAAGTAAGCAAAGTTAATAATTTTAGTTTCCAGGATCATCCTTGATGATATTTGAGACAAAATATTATTGTGGTGTTTTTCACAGTATGTGTTGTTTTTTAATAAATTTCAATTTAGCTTGGTGTGCTATAAACAAGAGTGTACAGTCATTGGGGTTTTCCTTTGCACTGTGATATTTTCACACACAAAAGTCTTCCTGACATTACTGCTTCACAAGCATAACACATCTTTTCTTTAGTGTTGTGTAATTAACATATGCAGTTATACTTACTATTCTCAACCTGAATTGATTTTTTTTTTTTTTTTTTGCTTCTGGTTCAGATCTGAAAGAAGCTTTATAGGCCCAGATTTGGAAAGTTTGTTTAAGGTTTAAAAGTTAGCTTACTGCTAATTTTGGGAGAGATAGAGAATACAGTGTTATTGTACTTCATATCCTTAAATTTTCAGCCCTACAAAATCACCATAAGAGTTTCCAAGGGTCGTTTCTGTATTTTAGGCTGGGAAGTCACTTATAAAGATTATAGTGTCAAATCTTTGTGAGAAACATTAGGCTGGAAGTTGAAAATACATTTATAGAATGAATATTGCTCATGAAAGCAACTGGATGTGTTCAGTGACCAAAAAAATCCAATTTTGGAAATATATCTAGATAAATTTATTTTTGTTCAGTGTGAATTATTTCAAAAGTTGCTACTTATGAATGATTTCTGATGGATGTGAAGAGTCATTTGTACGAACAGTAACATGTTTCACAGGCAAAAATGTGTGTCTGCTAATAATATTTTTCCTTGACAGATCATTTTTTGTTCATTAATCTCAAAGCATTTGCAACATTAATTAGGTCTAAAAAAGGTCATATAAAATAGGCATGGGAAGGGTTACTATGCAGAATCTGTTTTAGAGGTTTTGTGAGAGCCTGGCATTTGCGTAGTGAGTATGAGCTACTTTATATTATTTATTTTGTCTTGAAGACTTCCTCTAAAGTGGAGTATGTAAAGCTCCTTATTATCACAGACACCAAGACCCATTTAGTTTATAATTACAGTGAGTGCCATTATAATTAGTTGCATTTTAAACTATCTCAGTGTAACAGATGTTGCTTGGTTGCTGAAACTTGTGTTTGAAGGAGCTTTTCTGAGTATAGGAATATTTAGGAGCTTTGGAACCATCCTATTTACCCTAAACCTATTTGTAGGTACAGTGCTTAATTTGTATAGCTAATGTTAACTAACTTTTCTTCCTTGTTTATGCTCATTTTTGTATAGTTTAACAAAGGATTATTGGCTAACTTTCCTTTTGTCTTACTATGAGTGGGATTTGAAGTCTTCTCACTGCAGTGTCTGGCAGGGTATCAAGGCTATTTGTGACTGAAAATATGTAACATGCAAAAAGGCGTTCCCCAGAAGACCGCATCTGTCCGGTTTAAGATTTGCATTCTTTTTAGATCATTTTCTGTGTCTTCCTTTTTATATCATTAGTTATGCACAAGCATATTTCAAATATATGAATTTTTGTCTATTTTTCATTTGTTTAAATTGATCCAGTTTGTTCACCTTTACCACTGCAGGAGGAACTTCTATATTTACAAGTGGGAGGTTATTCTTCCTGATGAATTTTTTTCATATTTGCAAAATTTTCCATTGACGCTTCATTTCTAGCTATGTCAGTAATGAACACTGATTGTCACACTGACTGAGTAGTTAAAGGCTTAAACACTTCCTTGTTTTCAAAAAATAAGTTTGAACATGTATTTATAGTCCCTTAATCTGTGAGAGAAAAATGCAGGTATAGAACTCCCTTTAAAAGATCAACAGTGAATTAGCAATTGCTTGCAAAATCATGATATGTATTGTGAACATTCCCAGGGAAAGTAATTTTCGTAGTATAGGCTAAAGTTTGTGATAGTAAGTTTGGCTTAAATGACAGATTATTGAAGTTTGTTAAAGCTAACAGTATTTGAAGCATACTTTAATTTTAGAAGTTTTTTTTTTTTTAATGTATTTAAAAGATGGAATTTGCACTAAGATTTGCACTTTCCAAAACATGGAATTGCACCTGAAGAGGCTGATGTACAGTGAGTTTGAAAGGGCTGTACACGAGCCATCCCACTCTATATAGGTAAAATGGTGTCACGGGGATTGCAGGAGCTTGGCTGCTGCAGGAAAGGTGCTGTTTTCTCGCACGAGATAATGAATTATCTCAACTGCAGTTTTGCTTCTGGGCTTGTGTTCAGAGTACAGCTTGTGTGGGTATTTTAATGAGAATATGCTCTTTAGTGATACGCATTTGGATGCTATGCATAGAATAAACATTGACAAAAGTGAGTAAGAAACTTCAAAGAAATATATCCTAATTTCCAAATGTTTGGAGATGCTAGCTGCAAGGTAGCTCAGTTCTCGGTGATAAAGTATTGCACCGGGAGGCTACCCGGTGAAATTCTTGGCTTCTGACAGAAATGAGGGGAATGTGTGTGGGTTGTTTTTTTTTTTTTTTGTTAAGATTTTGATACAATATGAACCTGATGGCCAGTATATTTGACAATGAAGCTCCTGTACTTCCCATGGAAAGCAGTGACTACGCATGGGAAAGAAAAATGATGCTGTGTGTCATCAGAGAGTTTTCATTTGGTGGTGATAACGTTATGATTTGGGTGGTTGTCTGGAGGTCTGGGAAAGGGAAGCTGCTCTTGAAGGTCAGCCCGTCAGGGACCTCAGATGGGAAGTTTCACAGGGTCCTTCCTTTGAGCTCCAGAAAGAGGCAGAGTTTGTCCAGGCTAAACGGAATGCAAAATCCTTAGCTGAAAGTAGCAGTGAGATTTGCAGTGAGCATTTGCTTTGCTAGAGGCATGAAGAGTATCAGGTTGGTGTGGATTATTTTTGTTAAGATCTTCAGTAACTTTCTTCTGTTTTTACTTGGATTAATTCTTCCAGGCTTTGACACCGTCCCTCACAACATCCTCCTGGGCAAGCTCTGGCAGCGTGAGTTAGATGAGTGGGCGCTGACATGGGTTAAGAACTGGCTAGACGGCAGAGCCCAGATGGTGGTGATCAGCAGTGCAGAGTCTAGTTGGAGGCCTCTAACTAGCGGTGTGCGCCAGGAGTCGGTCCTTGGTCCAGTCTTGTTCAATTTACTCGTCAATGACCTGGATGAAGGCACAGAGTGCTCCCTCAGCAAGTTTGCTGATGATACCAAACTGGGAGGAGTAGCTGATACCCCAGAGGGCTGTGCTGATACCCCAGAGGGACCTGGACAGACTGGACAACTGGGCGGTGAAAAACCTCAGGAAATTCAACAAGGCCAAGTGCAAGGTCCTGCACCTGGGGAGGAATAACCCCAGACACCAGTACAGGCTGGGGACCGACCTTGTGGAGAGCAGCTCTGCGGAGAGGGACCTGGGCGTCATGGTGGATGATAAGTTGACCATGAGGCAGCAGTGTGCCCTCGTGGCCAAGAAGGCCAATGAGATCCTGGGGTGCATTAAGAAGAGCGTCTCCAGCAGATCGAGGGAGGTGATCCTGCCCCTCTACTCAGCCCTGGTGAGGCCGCATCTGGAGTACTGTGTCCAGTTCTGGGCTCCACAGTACAAGAGGGATGTGGAGCTGCTGGAGAGAGTCCAGCGCAGGGCCACAAGGATGATCAGGGGCCTGGAACATCTGCCCTATGAGGAGAGGCTGAGAGAGCTGGGCCTGTTCAGCCTGGAGAGGAGAAGGCCGAGAGGAGACCTGATCAGTGTCTGTAAGTACCTCAAGGGAGGCAGTGAGGAGGATGGTGCTGGTCTCTTTTCAGTGGTGGCCACCGACAGAACTAGAGGTAATGGCCACAAACTGAAGCATCAAAAGTTCCACACGAACTTAAGGAAAAATTTCTTAACAGTGAGGGTGACAGAGCACTGGAACAGGCTGCCCAGAGAGATTGTGGAGTCTCCTTCTCTGGAGATCTTCCAAACCCGCTTGGACGCAGTCCTGTGCCACGTGCTCTAGGTGACCCTGTGTGTGCAGGGGGGTTGGACTAGATGACCTCTAGAGGTCCCTTCCAACCTTAAGCATTCTATGATTAATAAGGATAGAGGATGGAAAGAGGAGAGGCTGGAGTTTTAATAAACTGAAAGTGTTTACAAATTCCTTGATTGTTCCTCAAAATACAGTCTGTTGGTTGCACAGTTATTCTGCCATGTGGGTTATGAACGTGATGCAAGGGTTTTCTGTGAGGGAACATGGTTGTTCACCTGAACCTAAAGTGATTGCCTGAAGTACTGCTGCGCCAGGGCTACTCAAGACCAGAGGATACAGGTGGTGGTAACTGAGAGCTCTGTTAGGCACCCTGTTTGCTGGGCAGAGAGCTTAGCAGCAGCCTGCTACAAAGGCAGCAGGTCTAATGAGAGGTTGGGGTTGCTTAGGTGTGTTGGAGGAAGCTGCCAGTCATGCCCCATGCTGTAGTGATACAAGGATGATGAGTGAGAGTCTGAACTCAGCAGTTGGGTGAGAGTTGGACTGCTTAAAAGCTCCAGGATAGAGCTCTTTGAAATGCCCCTTGTTCTGCAGCTCGAGTCCAGGTAGAGCTTTGGATTTGTAATACATGGATAAGGTAATGGTGGAGAGAGGAGGCATTGGGGTAATTGGATGTCATATGGTGACTGACATAACCAAGAGGTGGGATATCAAAGGCAACCGGGATACCATAGGTTTAAACATACGTTTGCTTCTAAATTTGTACTGCAGCATAATGCTTCAGAAAATAAGGGAAATTAATTTAACCAGAAAACTGAAAACCTGTTAGTCGTAGGTCTGTTATCCCATGGTATTTATATCAATTAGCTAGTTATTAGGCCTAGTTTCAAAAGAAGTGCCACAATTAAATAGAAATGGAGGTGGAAAAAGGAAGAATTTTTGTACTCATCATGAAAAAAATATCTTTGACAGATCCACCTAAACTTATCTGTAGTTTATTCAACCTGTGCAATGACACCTCCATTTACTATTGAATACTTTCAGGATAAACTGTGTGGACTGACATTTGAGAAATTTGCAGTTAGTCATAAACAATAGCTGTCTATATTATTAATTTTCTCTTTGTAATAGCAGTAGATTGTTCAGCTCTTTAAGCAAATATTGTTCTCATTTTTCTTGCTTATATGTTGTCAGACTATAAATTCACTGTTGACAGACCATGCAGAGCAACTTCTAAACTGTGATCAACTCCATAATGCTTAAAAATAAGGAAACATATTTTACTGGCCTCAGTGGAGTTGCTTCTGACTTACCTTCATAAAAGAATAGTAAAAGAATGTTTTTTTCTAAACCCTATCCTGACATATCTCAAGCATACACTTCAGTTAGCAGGAGCTGAAATTATTTAACTTTAATTTTGGCCTTGCCAGGGGCTTAAGAAGACTATTGGGTTTTAGTTCTTAAAACTCAAAGCTTAAGGCACTATTACTTGACTATGAACTTACATTTTTAAAAAGGTCACTTTTACAATTCTGCTGTTATGAAATGCTGATGCATAAATGAAGCAGAATGTCCTTTATGTTATGTATCACATTTAACTATTTGCATTTTCTATCATATTTTCATTCAGTTAATATGCCAGTTCACTCAAGATATTTTATTTGTCAATAAGCCCTTCAATCCCTCCACTGCCCTGATCACTTTTGGTCTCTTCCCTAAACTTATCTTTTCAAAAATGTTTCTGTAGACTGCTGGTTAAATTGAATGCACTATTTCCCTATAACCATTATTATGAAATATTAAATATTCAAAATATTGAATGAGAAATATGCTGAGGGCTTCTAGTTTATACCCTCTGTGCATTGGCATTATTAGGTCACTTTAGACACTCATTTATGAGACCAACCAGGAGGTAAAATCTGCTGTAGCATGGATGAAATCACTTTATTTATTTATTTATTTATTTATTTATTTATTTATTTTTCCTCCCCTACTTTATAACTGGCCATTTTTTTGGTCAGCATTCAGGCATGTTAAAGGGGCAGTTAGTGCTTAGTGCTGATGATGCATGTGATTGCGATAAGGTAGATTAACTGAAATAGTAGTTTGTAGTTTTTAGGTTTTCTGATAAAGTTGACAGATACATTCTTCAATCCAGTGCTGCACTGTGATTGTGATTCATGTTTTATAGTCGGATATCCAATGTCTCTCTTATATTGCTGCCTTTCCATAAAAAGGCTGTTTTAAGTAGTATGTAAACACTTTATTTACCATAAGCTTAGATGAATAAGATGGAATAATAAAAAGGTGATTGTAGGAGCATGTAAATGCTGTCACATTAATCATGTATATTATTATTGTTGTAAGTATAGTTTTAGCAATTGATAAGCTTATAGGTATGTATACGCTCTCCTTAAAGATATGTTGTTGTCCTATTGCTATTAACTTGTGAAATATCTTTAAAAATCCATGATTGCCTAGAATTTTGGGGTACAGAGGAGACTTCTGCCACAAACACTTGCTTAAAATGTCAGTTTTAAGGGGAAGGGGATTTTAATTTTGATTCCTATTTAAAAAGATCAATGAATGTATAGTTTTGTTTTCTCCTTAAATCTTCAAGAGTAAATGAAAAATAAAATTATAATTTATTTCGACTTTTCTTCTCTAAACATTCTTTACTTCCTCTCTGTTTTCCCTTTAGTTATGCATGTGTCCCAAGAGTGCATTTATATCATTACTGTTTCTTCTTGGTATATTTCTGTGCCAGTATCTTTTTTTTTTTTTCTTGAATTATTGATCTGCCAGTTGTTCTTCTCTTGTCAGTATTAAGTTTGCAATTTTGCTGTTTTTTTTTTTTCCATCTTTCATGTCTGCAATCTATGGACTCTTTCAAAGCTCTTTCTGACAATTTAGAACCCTTTACTTTAAAGGACACTTGAAGCCCCTTACTTAGGAATTCTGTGACAGCATCAACTTCGAGTAGTGTTTCCTTGGAAGCATGTTGCGTGATGCACGAATACTGATTACATTTTGGTATGTAATTTCTTCTTAATCTGTGATTTAGATTTGAAGGGGTCAGCTGGGGCCTGGTGTGAATGAGTTTATACTCCTGGTTTCTGTGACAAATGAACTGATCTTGTCCCTTGTTAGTTCTGTGCTGGTGACGGATGGACTTTTGGCAGCAGTGTGGCCAAACCAGGGTCTGAGAGGAGCAGAGCTTTGCTAGCAGCTGGCCAGAAGGCTGCAGGTGCAGAAAAAGCTTTTGACAGTGCTGTCTTTGCTCCTGCATTCCTGCTGCTCCATTCTCTCCTCTGATCAGAACTGCCCTCAGCAACCTCCTTACTTTAATTAACCTTACTTAACCTGCTTACCCTTGTTCAGATTAAACTGTGCATTTAAAAAAAAAAAAAAAAAAAAAAAAACCTCCATGGCAATTCTTCTAAGCAATTTGTCATGGTTTCTGGCTAGATTTCTGCTTTGCCTACATATGTTTTACAATAGCTTTTGTGATTTAAATGAGGAGACTTAGATTACAGTGTATTAGGAGATAATAAAATGTTCTTGTTTCTAGTCACTGGATCCCATTCTAGTGGAGGGAGAAGTCATTCTTTTCTCTGAATGAGAATGAATGAAGTTATGTAGCAAATAGCTTTTTTTTTTTTTCCTTCTTCCCTCCCATTAATACAGAATATTTTATTTTTATAGTCTTCTTGTCTTAATTTTTTTTATAATAAAATGCTATGGGTCTTGGGGAAACTGAGAATCTTTTTACAATGATTTGCAGAAACCATGTTTAGCAAAAGTTCACAAAGCTACTTTAAATTTTCAAAATGTAACAAATTTCCAAAATATGATATTTCCCTCCTCAGGCCAGGAGTGTTCTGAAACTTGACTTGACTTGTCAGTCCAGGATCCTATAGACTCTCCTTGCTAGGTAGGTGACGGTCTTTAAGGCTCTCCTTTCAGGTTTAGTCCTGGAGCTGATTATCCTTTGTTCTCCAGAGGAATATTCTTTTCTTCTAGAAGCTAGTTCTAGATTAAACCAGACCAGTCCTAACTCGCAGTACACAAGAAAACCACTAGGTGGTCACTGCTTTTCAGCATGCTGTTTGGCTGTAGCTGGGGTTTAAGTTTATTCCTGCTCTTTATGCTTTTTCCTGGTCTGTCATTGTTGTGTAGGATGCTGTGACATATGCTACTAATCTCTTTGCTGCAAATGTAGCACAATGCGGTCTTAGGTCTCCTGTTCCTGGTAACTGACAGTCTTGTTTGGTTTCAGCCTGCGTTTTGCCCTGGTAAGGTGATTGTCCCAAGCTTTCCCCAGCAGTTAGAGCTGAGGGAATGTTGTGAGGTGGCTCACACAGTGTGAGAGGATGGGAGGATTGCAAAGTAATTCCACTTTTTTGATCTTGTCTGATATGTGCTTTTAAAAATTATTCATGTGACATGAAAATTCTCAACATGAAAAGCATTAATTTCTAAACGTCTATGGAATAAGAATCCACAGGGTCTTTGATTTGTTAAATTAGACTAATGGGGGAACATGGAGGACTTTGTTTCTTTCTATTTCAAAGGTAAAACATTTAAATTCTTTGGTAGGACATTTTTTTTTCCCTAGGGAAGACACTAAGCATGAATATTACATGACAGGAAATTGGTTTAGTTTGGTTTAGTTTCTTTTGACTTCAAAGTGACTTATTTTAAGCCTGTCTAGAACTTACTCAAGCCTGTGTTTTTAAAGAATGGGGGGAAAAAAAAAATCAACAGGAGGGGGTGAAGAAAAGACTTCTACCACGGCCTGTAGTCCTACAGAGATGCACCATAGAGTAGCTGGGAGTTTGTAGGCTACCCAGGAACTACCCAGCTGGAACAGTAGCAGCCTAGGGCAGAAACTTGTCACAAAGGTGCTTCCCGTGTAGCGGCCTGAAGCCTCTTACCAAGCTCCCAAAAGCAAATGCTGAAACTTCAAGGTGATGCAAATAAAGTTAGAGGATGAACATTGTATGCAGTGGGTTGGAGCTGTGAGTCAAATGTGAGCCTGGATGGGTAGATATCTGTAGAATTGCAGTTCTGAGGCTAAATCATATATGCATGATTTATTCTGTCAAGCAGCAGAGCTGAAATGCTGTCCATTTCTCTGGAGAAGTAAGAATGCTTTGCTAGCAGGAAGATTTTTTTTTCTAGTTGCTAACTTTTTAAGGTAAGAATATGCATTTTCCTGCTATTCCTGTAGACGTTAGATGGGAGTGAGGGAAACCTAATATCTAGCAGATATGTAGATTTATGTTGGAGAATTATTTACTCTGTGGCCTCAATTCAGTAAGGAAATCGTTTGCATAAAAATTGAAAATACAGACCTTGAAGTTTTTACATTATTTTTCTTCCAATTCTGTTAACACAGAGAATAGAACAAAAATAATGTAAAAATTTAGAATTTGTAGGATGTGATACTTATCATAGAATCATAGAATACTTGTCTGTTGCCTTGTAGCTTTGACACTTTTATCCAGATAACATTGATATAAACTACTTACCAGTGTTCCCTGGACATACATATAAATGATTAATATATGAGATGCAGTTCATATTTATTTGAGAGTTCCTATGTGAATAAGTTAATCTTAAGATGGGAAGGAAAACTTAGGAGGGATTTTGCAAACTTTTGGATATTTCTATCAGTCACCCTAGAATTTGATCTGGAATTGGGGCAATCAGAAAGGCCTAGAGTGCATAGGTCTCTTAATTGAAGGGGGGAAAAAGTAATTCACCCCAGGAAGGTGGGTGACAGGTTGACTTTCCCTCTACAGGGTGCTTGATGGTTTGCTCTTAGGCTGCAGAATGCCAGCAATTCATTTGAATTGAATTTCTGAGGAGCTGAATTTGAAATTGCCTTTTCTAAAAATGAGTAGATGCTGCTTAAGTTGTTTCTAGCCAGCACTATTTTTTGTGGGTTTTGCTCATAAAACATAGTTTAACCAAATAAAAGCAGGCTAAAGCCCAGATTAATGTATATTTAATGAGTGTATTGGCACCAAACAAATTCTTTTGTCTCCTCACCATTTGTAGGTATGTAGTTATTTGGAAAACAAAAAGGAGAGGTCAGGGCCTTAGGCTCAGGTCTTTGTCTCGTCACTTGCTTATGGAGGAGGGCAAGTCCAGCATGTGATCTTTTAATCTCTGAAGAAACTGGGGCAAGGTCCCCTCTACAGAGAACCCTGTAAGTTAACCTGCTGTCAAACTCCCATTTGTTCTGGGGGTGGCTGGGCGGAGGGGTCTATTCCTGCGCTGCCCATGTTGGGGTGTTCAGGTGCTGGGTGCCCCGGTGCTGCTGAGCAAGGGCTCGCAGCACGGCCCACGCCGAAAGCCCTGGCGCTTGTGACCGTCAGCTGGAGCACTGAGGAGTTTTAAGAAGGGCCAGGGAGGGGAAATGAGTGGGGTGAATGTTAAAAATTTAAATAATAGACGGCTGCCAACTCAGCTGGGCTGGAACATGTTAGGAGGCACGGACAAGCCCAGGTTGCTGGAGAGTAGGTGATGCTAGTGAGAGCGGGAGGTCAGCTCTGCAGCAGAAGCTAGAAGGAAACGTGCTCAAGGACCTCAGAAGGTCGCTAACCCATCAGGAGCAAGCTGGCTGGTCCTAACATTGCTGTTGAATGTGCAAATGGCGATAATGTCAGCTATGGCAGTGAACAAGGTAGCGTACTTGTGCAAGCTAGTTAAGTGCAATGGGGTTTATCCAGTTAATATTATTTAGCTACCTAAAAAAAAAGATTTTTTCTGCTCAAGGTTAGATGATTTCTTTTGTCAGACTCTTAGTATTATTTTTGTCTCTATTAAAAAAAAATGCATGAAATGCATTCGTAATGCATTTTGTAAATGAAATGCATTTTGAGTTGAAGCATTTGCAGTTTTCCTTTAAATATTTTACTACCCAGTAAATATTCCAGCAACAATGTAGATGAATTTTAACAGAGTGTCTTACTGGTACTGCTTCTGCTAATTTACAAGATTTACAGCAATTACCATTCTTGAAAGCTAAAAAATAGTGAGTTATTTCATGAACACATAAAACAAGGCCTTTGGAAAGATTTAAAAAGACTATTAAAATGAAATATTTGACTCAGGCATAATTTGAGCTGGATACAAAATCAAAGTGCACTGTCATTCCTGACATTCATAAAAATAAGTTATTGTGTATTGTTTCCTCCTCTTTATTTCTGAATACAGATCAGTTTGAAAGAAACTAGATGCTTTTTTCCTTGTTTCTGAGCGTACTAGAAGGCTTGCTCCATGTCCAAATAAGAATTCATCCAGATACTAGTTAATGGTAGAGCCAAAGATGCTCATCTCAAGCTTATAATTTATAATAAATATAATCTTTGCATTTTTAAGTAACGGGACTTTTGTGAAAAAGACATCTATAAATTTGTTTCATCTTTTGGAAGATATCGTATTTATGTAGGATTCCTCATCTCTCCCTCTGCCCCCCGCCAAAAAAAAAGAGGAAGCCTGGAGATTTACCGTGAGAGGTACTTCACTGTCCTTCAGAGGTTAAAATTTTGTTGTATTGAAATCAGTGGAAAAAAATCTGTTAATTATTGGGACAGGACTGGCATTACCTTTGCAGACCACAGGTAACTTAAAAAACGAAACAAGATGGCATTTTTTTCCCCTAAGGTGTCCAAAATTGTGTTAGCATAGACTCCAACTGTTGTGTCTAGCCTTCAGATTCACTCTAGGTGCATGCACAAGTTATTGGACTTGAGTTCCCTGAATGTCATTGATAGTTTAGCTGGAACTAGATTTTTTCCCCTCTCTGATTTCATTTGAAAACTAGGTTACTTTTTCTAAAGAAATACATATATACATATATATATATGTATATTTTCAGGCAGATGTCTTGTATTTTAGCTGTTTTGAATATTGGCTCATTAGCATGTAGTGCTATAGTAAAAATATCATTCTAAGTTTGTGCAGTGTGCAGCACAGTTAGGTTTTTGAAATGGCTTTTGTGCAGTTTCATTAGGCTGCTCTTTTTTGTCCTGACATAGACATACGCCAGTGATGTACTTGTGCTTTCTCTCGCTGTTACTTGCAGAAAGCTCAGGGTTAGAGTCCTGAAATATGCATGTGTTTATGTGTCATGGGATGCATTTGTCTAAACTGTAGAGGCAACTGAATCACAGGCCACGTAAGTGATGGTCACTTTTTGCTTCTGATCGGCACGTGGATGTCTTCGGCTCATGCTTGAGCATGATCCAACTGACCCATGCAGTTGCTGGCTTTCTGAGTCGTAACCACAACGTAGCCAGCCTGACTATACTGCTTCCTTGATGCTCACTTGCTTCAAGCATGTGCCAACAGCCTCTCTTTTAAAGCTGTTGTAAGTAAACCTGAGACTAGGAGCTCGTTCCTGCTGTTTCCCTGGAAGCGCAGGCAGCTCCAAGGCCAGAAGTCGCATTTGTGCTATTGGGTGGTGAAAACAGAGCAACATTACAGATGGTTTTCCCCAGATTCTCAGGTGGAGAGGTCTGGGAGGGAGGACTCTCTCACCGTTAAATATGGAGGAGATTCACCCAAGTGCTGCTTATGCTTCTGTTTTCTGTAAGTTCATTTTTTCTTGTCCTAGCCACCCAGTCTTAATGATTTCATCCCTTTTGCTGTATGAAAGGATGTATAAAAATATAACGCATAATATTGCAAAATGTAACATGGGTCATCACTGAGTATTGCTGGTGCAGTACTCAATGAGCT
Source organism: Tinamus guttatus (assembly GCF_059628265.1). Classification (NCBI taxonomy): domain Eukaryota; kingdom Metazoa; phylum Chordata; class Aves; order Tinamiformes; family Tinamidae; genus Tinamus; species Tinamus guttatus. The sequence goes on from NW_028288683.1 coordinate 94,828, forward strand.
GCAGTATTTAAGGTCATCTTCAGTCAGAATTATTAAGCCTGAATAAATCTCTCTCTTAGGTGTAGCTGTCAAAATGAGAATAGCTGTCCTGAGAGTCTGCCTAGTTATGGGGGGCGGAGGGGGGATTCTCTCCCAAAACTACCAATAAAACTCCTATTTCTGGGAAGTTCATTGTATCTGTGAGTGCTGTTGTACATGCTGAGAGATGTGCCTGGGGGTGCATGAGAGGCATCTTGATACCTGGATGGAAATCAGTTGTCATTTTCTTTAATCACTGTGTTCTTCCTGAGAAAAAAGCCTTTATAACTAAAGCTGAGTTGTATTTTGTACTTTAATGTAGTTGTACCTGTGTTGTGTGTGAATTGTACATAACTTACAGAAATCTTGTTTTTATACATTACCATCTTTAATTTTTAAAAATACCTTATGAAGACAGATGGAAAGTTTATTAGTTATTTGAATAATTTTGATCAAAGCATGCTTTTTATACTCTGTTGCTGAAGTCTTATCAGATGTCAGAAAGCATAGAGTAAATATCCTACAAGGTATTTTTTTTTTCCTTTGTAAAGATAAAGAATTAATAGTAGGAAGGGGTAAAAGCAAAATAAAGGTACCCAAGGAAACTCAAATTTCAGTCTTGAAAATGTGACCTGTGATTTTTTTTTTTTCTGTTCCTGTCACCTCACTCATGTAGGCTTGGCTTTTTTTTTATTGTTGAAATTTATTCTGCCTTTTAGAAGGCAGGTGTTTAAAGATGACTGGAAATCATCATCAAAATACACTTACTATGGAAGTTGTAGTTTCTGTAAAACTATAATGTAAAATAAATGAATAGGGAATTCACATTATTCAAGGTGTTTCGTGGCATTTTTGCTCAACAGCGTTTTTCAAGTATTCAAGGTTTTCCCTATATGCAGCTGCGCTCATGAAACCTGCGAATGGTGATTCTGTGCTTTTTAAATTTCTTTTTAAACTGTGTATCTACATGAGATAATATCTGGACATGCAGTTCTGCTGTATTGTCTAGTGTCTTGAATGCCCTTCTCAAGGCAAGTCAGAAGTACGAATGTCCCCTGGTAACATCAGGCACAAGCCACGTGGTCTAGGCAAGAGGTGTGACTTGGCTTTAACACACTAATAAATGCGATGGTTCCTTCCTTTAGTTCAAAGCAGATTAAAGCTAAGAGGTATAATGTGAATTCTCTGTAAATCGATGTTAGACAAATCCTCGTCATTTTTGTCAGGAAACCTAAAGTCTTGTTTTTGTCTCCATTAAGTATTCTGTCCATAAAATTACTAAGAGATAATGAGTAGTTCCTTTCTCACAGTCTGAACCATAGCATGGATTTTGACGAGCTACAGCTTCTTTCAAGAAAGTCTCATTCACAAGTAAATATATTTATATGGGACTGTAAAAGGAACCATTTAAGAATATGGCCCTGGAATGGCCATTTCCTGATCTTTTCCAGTGTCTGATGTCTGTTGCATTTGATGTATCTATATCATCCAGTTCCTTTGATTTCCCCCTAATATTCTGGAGGTGCTTAGTGGGGTTGTCATGATTGCTTTTGCCTTGATAAGGTGATAAGAGTTGTGATTTGTTGCACAGAAATATTTTCATTCTCTCAAGACATAAGAATTCTGTCCTATTTTTTTCTGCTTGGCAAGAAAATAGAGCAGTAACCCAGCACACTTCAGCTGTTTATGCTATCCCATTTCATACACACTTGAAAAATACAATTGTCTAAAATTTCCTTGAAGCACTGTATTTCTAAAATTGATTTATTGTTTTCTTTTGTGTTTTCTCAAACCAAACCAGATTTTATAGCCTTTTCACTGTTTGGCCCATCATACACTTTGAGTTAAACAATGCTGAAAAGCCTGAATATGAGAGAAACCGGAGTCTACAGTATCAGCCTGGGGAGCCTTTATCAAATATTAACTTAGACTAATTCCTAACAGAAGGTGAATTTTTAATATATTTTTATATTTGGAGTGCATTACCTCTCCACTAAAACCACTCAATTTGAATATATAGGTGATGCATTGTTTATGAATAGACAATTTCAAAGCACATGACACATACACATTTTAAAGATGATTTAATGTGAAGTTTATGCACATGAATAATTTTAAAACAGTTACTATAACTGTTTAATGAGTAGCGCTAGCAAAGGTATGGGGTTAGCTTTGCTATTTCTGCTCTTTTATTCCAGAAGCATATATTTAACTAAATGCATGTCAAAAAGCAAACTGGATACTAGATGCAAAGTCAGAGGTGAACTACACAGAGAACAGCAAGTGCTAAGGACATTATAGGACTTTTTAATAGCACGTGCTTCCAAGAGCTTCCTTACCCAGAGATGACAGCACACAGCCTTATCTTTACCCCTTAGTGGGATGCAGAGAGGAAGCAGGTGATGGTGATCCATCAGCCTCATCAAAACGGTTTCTTCCTGGACTGCTAAATATCTTTAGGCTTTGAAGTAAACCTGCTATGTCATTCATAGGGTTAGAAGTTTATGAAAACGGGTGTTGTAAGAAATTGCCACCTTGTGCAATATATTAAGAGGAAATAAAAATGCTTTTAAAAGCTTGAACCAATGTGAGTTTCATCAATTCTAAAATGGTTTGGAGTACATAAATTATGTGAGTTTATCTAATTTCATTGGGTTATGACAAAATGATGAATGAGTGTTGCTTTAACTATTTATTCCTACATTTTTAAATGCTTGGCCTTCAGTTTAATTCGAGGCCGAACTATGGTGGTTTTGCTGCTGTAATATTTTTGAACTGGAAGTAAGAAGTGCTCTCAGTGTTAGTTGTTTGAGGATTAGTAAAGACTTAAAAATGATTATGAATTCCTGTAAGATCAAACTGTTGAGCTGAGGCATGTACAGAAATGGGTTTGTCTCCATAGCTCTTGAATGTGCCCAGCCAGGTACAAGCTACTGGAAATGTGGATGAAGAAATTATTTCTCAGGTATTTTAATCTAACTAAGACATGAATCTCAGCCCTTACCTTGCGCAAAAGGAAAGAGCTGTGGTCCAAGTGTGAAAGCTGCTGATAGAAGTTTAAGAGGGAAGAAGTGAATGTTAAAAGAAGATGTTACCATTGCTCTTAAATATTGAATTCTCCTGTATATCTGGTTTTCGGTTTAGCTTTGCATTTGCATTTCAGAGTTCTCTGCAAAACTATGTGGAAAAGAATTGATACTTCCAACATATTTTCCTTAGCCAGAGGACACCCATTTAACAGCAAGAGTAGAGGGAATGGATCTAAAATTATTATTGTCCTTCTTTTTACTGTTTTTCATGTGGGTTTGGCTTGGGTGAAGTGAGATTTCAAAGACAGATGTGGGACACTTGAGCAGCTTGTCAGTAATACTTTTTTTCCAGCATGTTTTATTGACTTTGTTAAATAGATCGTGCTTTTTAATTTTATAACTATAGAAGGTCTTTTTTGCCAGTTTATTAGAATGGTGCTCCATTTTTTCTTTACAAGTTTTTTAAAGCTGTTATGTTGAAAAAAATCAAACCATAAATAAAGATTTCTTTCAAGTCTTTACTTTTTATAGACCAGCTCTGGTGTCTTAGCATATCATCAATAATATGCATTCATTGCACTGCCTTTTTGCTTCTGGGAATGAAGTCTGAATGACTTAAATAAACAAAACAATAGAAAACGAGATTGGGCACAGCAGGAAAAAGAGGAAGCTTTTCCTGAAGAAGGAAAGATGAAAAAAGAAACTAATAAAAAACAGATTCTCTGGGCTAAATGAAAGACATCACATCTATTTGTACAACAGTTAAATTGCCACATTACACAAAAGTCTGGTTTTAGAAATGTGAAAAAAGTTGTTGGTATGAAGCAGTGTTCCCATGGACTGAGTGTGTGTCCTACTGGCAGTAGTAGGCAGTCATGGTTTTACGTCTGAAAAGACCCAGTGACTTCATCATAAACACTTTACAATTACATACATATTTAAGATGGAAAAAGTCATGGAAAAACCTCTATAGCCATTAAGGACTTCAGTGTTTTGTTTACAAAAGCGTTCTGCTCTACAGGCAGTATAGCCTGACAAATTTGCTTATGGTCTTTGTGGTGTTCCCCCCTCACCAACCCTAAAGAGCTGCAGAGCAGGAGTATTTGTTGTGGTTAAGGGTTTTGTATTCAATGTAGTATGTCCAGTCTGTGCTGGTAACTCATCCAACCTACTTGGGGTAAAATTTTGGGAGTTCTTAAGGAATCTGTAGTTCTGAAACACTTTACAAAGACCAAAGGTTTTATCTGATTAAGAGATGGAGAAGGATTGCAATTTATAGCTGCTTTTAACAAACGGTGTAGGAGAAAATCAGTCTGCAAAAAGAAAAAGAAAAGAAGACAAGGCCTAGATCCTTTTAATCTTAGGAGATTTTAATTGATAGCAATAAGATTTTACCCAAAATATATAATTCTGAGACTTGCCAGATGATAATAAAAAGTGAATCATCTAAAATTTGTTTGCAAGATTGTGATAGTTTACTTAGAAGAAAGATATTTTGATGGTGGCTGCTATATAGGAAGATTATACATCCATTTTTCTTTCAAAGACAATCTAGAACTTGCTGCTAATTTTCATGTTGTAAAGGAGATTGCTCTGCCTGTGCTTCCTTGAATTTCTCAAATGAATTGCAGGCAATTCAAGTGGCATATATATGTAGTCTTGATTTGAATAAGCAAGTTTTAGTGGATGAGAATAAAGAAATAGTATTGGAATGTACTAGTGTCTAGTGTCACTATGTAATCTAAACTTAAAAATGAATTTCATGTATTAAAAGGGGGTAAATTTTTGATACGAAATCCTTCTTCTACTATCAGTGGGGCAGTCAATGAGTCAGTGGGGTTCATGTTCCTTTGAAAGGTCTATTTCTGGTGCGTGCTTGTTTACCTAGAGCTTGAGGAAGTCTTTAATAGTGATATTAAATATCCTCTGTATTGAACAGCTTAGGCAGCATCTTGGCAATGTTTTTCCAATTTGGCTGGCAGCATCTGCATTATATTTTAGGTAAGATTAACTGCGTACACGACCTTGTTAGTTGCATTTTGTTTCATGTTTCTAGCAGGCTGGCATTTGAGTTTTGTGCATTTGTTTTATTGAATGGATCACTGCAAGAAATGATTATTTCTTAGTGTTGGGGAGGATTAGGGAAAGGAGAGTGCAGTAATAGATTTTGGTTTACCTTCCCTTCCCCCTCCTCCTGCATATGTATTTTATGGACCTGAATGTGTTTGTTGGGAAATAAATGAATGTTGTTTTCGGAAGAATGCTTCCTGTGCATAAGCATAAGTCAGGCTCTGTGCCGGGTCTCTGAGTGCATGTAACAATCTCCTCTCTCTCTCTCTCTCTCTCTCTGTCTCTCTCTCTCTCTCTGTCTCTCTCTCTCCCCCTCTCTCTCTCTCTTTCTCCCCCCACCATGCACAGAGCACCTACATGTGGATTTGCTCTACAGATTTATTTCTTTGCAGGCATTTATTTGCTTTTCCTTCCCTTCTTGCATTTGGAGCTAGCTCTTATATTTCTATGTGGTGATGCATTTACTCAGAATAGCCTTCAGGTGTGTTGGCTCAACTGTGGATTTTAAGAACCCTTCATATTTTAGTTTAGCTGAGTGGTTCAAAACGATATATATATCACTTTCTAGTGCTGCAAAAGGAAGCTTTCAGATATATTTGCTGTGTAGTATGTGTCAGATACCTTGTGGTGTTTGCAGGCTCCCTGAAAGCCTGTCTTCAAAGATGATGACAACTCTTAATGTTTATGCTACAGAGCTATTTCACATGACCGTAACATCAGACATATCTCTCATTTAAAGACTCATTCTTCCAAGAGCTCATATTTCTTTGTGGTATAAATGGCTTTCTATTGTGAAAGTCTTTTTGAATAGAAAGTAGTTTACTTTGGCAGCAAATCCTTTTTTTTAGGGGAAATGAGGTGCATAGTTGAAGGCAACTGATAATTTTTTTAAAGAAAAGGACAACTATTGGTGGGGACCTATATAAATGCTCATGCTTAGACAAATATTGTTCTAGGCAGATCAGCATATATAATAGTCTGGTAAGATTTTATTTTTCTGTGAACATTTTTTCTCTTTTGTTTTCTTCTGTAAAAAGCTGCTGCAAGGCATTAGACTTCTGAAGAGGACTAGCTAAGAGCAGTCACTGTGGAGCCAAATTACTAGCTTGGATTAATTGTCGGTTATCCTCTTTATGAGGAAATTAGATCCAAATGATTAGGGAGTACCATCTCCATTGAGTATCCTCAATTCCTAAATTCTCTGTATGGCATACTTGATACTTTTTGAGAGGAAATAACTGTGTGGCACTGAGAGAACAGACTTGCTATCTGCAGGATTATAGTGTAGGAGCAGAATTATAATGGTCCTCACACAAGAAGAATGTTTCCCCACCGATATTAATACCTGCCTTGGTGCTGTGAGTTTTGTAACAGACCATTAGCAGCAGCCAATTGCAATGATCTTTCTGCCAGAATGAATGTCTGATGAGGTGCAAGTTGAGTGAAAACCAGCCCAGTGAAAAGAAACTCCTAGGAAAAGGAGACCTAGTTTCAGTGCTGCTTCTGTGTACAGTGGATTCAGTCCTTGCCTTACACCCAGTACATGTTTGTGCTTTAGTCCATAAACCTTGTTCCCAACTTTGCAGCTTTCTAAGTGTGATACTTGCAATAACAGCAGCAAAAAAGGCCCTGTGGTGTCCCAGAGTTTTCCAGGAACCCGTAAATGCCTAGGGATTGGCCCAACAGAAGAGTTCCTTATGTCAACTCCGCTCCTAGATGAACCCAGTTATAGAGTATACCAGTTGTAGTAATACATTCAGCAACACTGTGGGCATGAATGTCTTGTCTAAATCTTCATTCTCTTATAGTTGTAACCATTTGACAAAAACCATGGTCAAGAGTGAAGCTGTTCATGCTTCTGTCAGATCAAAGCCAAGTTCTGCATACGTGTTACGTTAAGTACGGGTCTTTTCAGTGTTGGAAATGTTCACTGGTGAACCAAAATCAGGTTTCCGGGATGACAGACATCCAGATGTCTCGGAAAGGAGCCTCTGCTCGTAGTTACTTCAGGAACTCAGCTCAGTGTATGGTATGGAAGGGGATCTCTTTGTACATGATCAATCAGTTGCAGTCACTGATGACAGACCGTGTCCATAAACTGAGGTAGACCTCACACTCTCAAATCTCACAGTGTGTAAAGCTCAAGTTTGTGTGTAGAGCTTGTATTTATCAGTAATCTTAGCTAACATGCGTGCTGTTTAACTTTTAACAGAAATGATTGTTACTTTCAAGTGTTCCTTTTGATGTCTATTTTTGGATCCCTATCAAAACGGAACATGATTAAGATCTGTGTGGCCATTTGCAGCGTCTGCTCATTTTAAGGCTCATTGGAAGGAGTGCCCATAAGTCAGTGAAGGGCTGTGAAGAATCCTACTTGCATGTAAATCTAATGACAGGCAGACTCTGGCATTGCTTCAGTCTTGTGCGAGCATCTTGTGTTCCTCATGAAACTCACGGCAAATGAAAACCTGAGCAGTGCTTGCAGTTCCTCTCCTGTGAAGACCTTTTTATGCAAAATTAAATTCGTTCAAAGGTGAATGACACTGAATATCGCTAGGAGATTATATGCTATTCCTTGGATGTCATCAGTGGCTTTTGTATGTCAGGTAGTGAAAGCCTTGTCTGGGAGGCATAGATCATCTCCATCCATTTTGTAAAATAAACTTGGATGAGGGGAGGGAGATATTTCAGGCTCCAGTCAAATGTGTTCATGCTTTAGCTGAGCCAGGTTACTGTGCCTACCCCAAATCTAGCTGCTCATCTTTGCCCTTCAGGAGCAAAGGTAGCAGGCACCTCCAGTGTATTGCCGTACCTTTGCAACTAGTACATTCTGAACACTAGCAGGTTTTTAGTGAAGATCAATTTGACTGCCTTGCCTAACTAAACCACCAGATCTTTATCAGTGGCAAGCTCCAGTTTCCTTTAATCCCATCTTCCCCACCTTCAACTTTCTTTTCTGTATTCTTTCTTTTGCTCAACAAAAGAGCATATCAAACCTTACAGTGTATGTCTGAAGAGGCAGATTTTCAGCCTCTAACTTCCTCACTCCCCAGCAAATGCGACTTCATCCATACATGAGTGGTGTCCCGGTGCTGTGTGCAAGGTAGCATGTCCTGGTGCAGTTAACAAGTTTTAGCATTTAATATAATTCTACTTTGTTCACTTTAAAGCTTTTCCTATTTTTGAAGTTTTCATTCTTTTCAGAACATGGAATAAGAGGTTTCTGAGAAGGACTGCCAAGTTTTTGTAAACCTACAAAGCTATTTCTAGTTGTCTGTCTGGAGGCAGGGAGTTAAATGGAAACCTGTAGAGTATGGGCAAACTCTAAAAGATGGTTTTCCAGCTGAAGCCTCCAAATTATTATTTTTTTCTCATTGGTCAACTGGTGACCATTATTTTTTTAAAAAAGAGACATTTTGGAAACTGCTTTTAGCTTTCATAAATACATCCTTGGAGACCTCTCCTATGTATATTTCAACTGCAAAGCGTTATATAGTTAGGCATTATAGTGTCTATATAGTGTATGAGTAAATGTCTGCTTCCTCACCTCTAGTAAATGAAGGAAAGAAAGAAGGATTTGTTGACTTTCCCAGTCACAAATGAGTAGTTCTGTTGGTATTAGTGTGCTCATGTTTGTGTGCATCTGTAATGTAAGTAGAAACTTGCTTCTTGCTTCAGTGCTGGAAAAGCAGTTAAATGAGTCCTGAGAAAACAATAGAAATTCATAATATCTAATGACAGATGGCCCCAAAAGATCATCTAATTCTTCTTCCTTGCTAATAACAAAGCCTGTATAGATGTTTCTGATAATCAACCTATGTACGCATGTGAATCCTTTGGACAGACTCCTAAAAACTCTGAAAATCTGTTTAAAACAAAAAATGGGATTGTTAAAAAGACCCAAATCCTGCAACTCTGTTTAGCAATGACAAAATGTTTATTCACAAGGTTTGTTTATTCACAGACAGTGAAAATTTTTGCAGCTTTTTGCCTTCCCTTGAACAGAAGCTTTCAGTCAGTAAAAATGACAATATCCTTTCTGCATTTAGTTTCAGTGAAAGAGAGGAAGCTGAACTACAGGTAAGTTATTTTTTTAAATTTAAACTAGATCAACTTTATTGATTGAGGTAAACGTGATGATTCAGAACACAATTCACTTTAGCCTCTCTTTCAAATTGTCAGTGAATGACTGGAAGCAGTTTTGACTTTATTGCTAGTTTCTAAAATGTTGTTGTAGGCAGAATAATGGTAAGAAATCTTCTCCCAGAGGAGGTATGTGGGGGTTTTCATTCTTTATGAATTAAGAGTTCTGAACCTTCAGACTTCAGTACTGTTTCAGGGTTGTAAATGTACCTGATAAGTTGAGAACATATTTTTACTGCTGGGTAGAGTGTGGTGGGCCATCAAGACAAAAGGGACAGAAATCTTTTTTATTTCTTTTTTTTTTTCCTTAACTTTAAGCTTTTTGTGTAATACGAAGTGGGTTGCATCATGGGAAAAAAAAAAAAACCCTCCAAACTTAACACCTGCAGGTACTCCAAAATGGCTGGAAAGCTTGGTATGTGTATGGTAATGTAAATAATGTCATTTTTGTAGATGTTAGGCTCTTCACAACTCTTCACTGTTTAAAATAATTATATTTACAGATCAGAGATTTTTTTTTTGAGTTGTTAACTTTCTTCTGCCATTGTTATTGCACAAGGTATTCAGTTGGACCATTAGATAGTATTATTTTCTTGATTGCCATTTTGAGTCAGAGATATATTGTTTCTGAAATCGTGCTTGAACTGGTCCCTTTCTCCTTGTCCTGCATTTTCTTTATGTTTAAACAACAAAAAAAAAGTGGTTGGGGAAAATGAGAAGGAATATATTTTGTTAGTGGCTTGGAGCTGTGGAAAAAGAAATTGGAATGAACTGGAAAACAGTGCAGTTTTGTAATCTATTAAATACAGACTTGCCTGTGATGAAACGGCCATGTGAAAGAAATGCTTTTTTTCTTATTTTTGGCTATCTTAACATGAATTAACCACTTGATTGCTGTCTAATATTCCTAACAGATGGACAAAATGTGCCTGTAGTGCCTCATAATGAAATAGGGATCTGAAAGGAACCTACCAAACAGATGTCCTTGTGAAAACAGGAGTCAGGGTTCACAGTCTGCCTGTTCCCCTGGCTGTACCAGGCTTGAACTGAACTCTGTTTGTGCCTGACTATAAATGGAAAAGGTTGAGGAATGGTCAGAGGTTCCTTTCACTGTCATAAAGTAACAGCAAAGTGGGTATTCCCATAAAAGCGGTCTCAGTGAGCCCCACTATAGCCCTCCTGAATTACCCAAACACTGCAAATAATGAGACATCTGCAAGTCTGCAGTCAGCTAATGTTTCTTGCATTAGCTGTATTAACTGAATAACAAATATGGCAGCATAGCTGCATGAATAGGGCTGTATTGCTGCTGGGGACGAGTCAATTTTCGAAAAATCTGCCTTACTGGTCAACATGGACCTTTGTCTGCAAACAAGAGAAGTCACCCAATGACAGTGAAAACCTAACTATATTTTTCTGGTAAGAAAGTGCAAAATGTGAACAAAGGCTTCTAGTGGAGGTGCTGACTTTCTATACTGGGCCATTATGAGCTAATGTGAAGTCTTTACTCTCCCCATGGGACTTGAAGCACAGAAAGATGAATATTACACTTCCTGGTGCAGTAGATGTGCCACTCCTGTAATTCCTGCCCCTCTGGAATAGGATCTGATATAGCCATAGCCTGTGGACCTGTGTGCCAAGGAAGTTGATAAGTCTATCTGGCTGGGCTGCAGACGGTAGTGTTTGGGACTTAGATCTGCATGAGGAGGAGTGTTTTGGATTTTGTGTTCTGCTGCCTCTTGGAGATAAGCTGCCGCACAGTTTTATTCTTGCTCCAAGAATTTGTTTCAGGGTTATTTAGAGTCTTTGCTAGAAGTCCCTTTACTTTATGATATGCTTCCAGCTAATGACTGACTTGTCTCCATTGGTAAAACTTGAGAGTTGAAAACTGAGCAGTGAAATGGTGATGATTAATGCAACTTATTTCTGTTCTTGGGGGAGTGGGAGAGAAAAAGAAAGAAAAAGCTAGTGAAGCTCAGAGAAGTAAAATAGATTTTACTTTGCAGGGGAAAGATGAAAACTTTTACCTGAAGCTTGCTTTAATGCTACTTTGTTATGTAAGATTAGATGCCTCTTAAATACAGATTCAGTTAATTATTAAATGATGCGATTAAGGACTGAATTAAGTGTCTTTTGGTGTTCAGATATCTGTTTGGATAATTTGGGTTTTCATTGCTGCTTTCTGATCCTAACATCCCTAGAAATGTATATTTTTACTTTAGGGAGCGTTTCCCATTGCCTGTCATGCATCTCAGTGCACCGGAATTGGGAATATTCAAGTCTCTCTTAAAGGAATGTGATTATTTCTAATAACCCTAGAGGATATGAAAGAGGATGAAAACCATGTCTACTCACTGTTGCAGTGCAGTGTTTTCTTCTGTGATTCTCGCATGGCCTTTCTCTATAAAAGGAGCATATTTCTCAAGTCCATCGTGTCCAAGTAATACAAGTCTTAAGGGTTTAAAGAAAGGTATTTTGTCTTTGTGCTCTGTGTGTGTGTGTATGTGTCTAAGCATATGTACCTTATGCCAAATAAGTGAACGGCATCATGGCATATTATTTTTATTTTTTGAAAAAATCTTGCTATTATGTGAAAAAGGTTCCCTACAGTGTGCAAAATCAATGCCTGTCTGACTGAAGAGGGCAGTGCTGCCTAATGTGACAGAATCCCCTCATTTTCAATGAAATACACTTCATTTCTCACTAGATTTCCTTTGACGGATAACCTGAAAGTCTGTCTCCTATTACTATTTCAGAAATGCTTTATGCTATTGCACTCAAAAAATGGTAGTTCTATACATTAGTCTGTAGGAAATACCTGAGTTTCAACCACTGATGCATCAGTGGATCAGTTCCTCAGATTGACTGGAAAGTCTGCCTTAGGTGAACAGAAATAACTCTTCAACATCTCACTGATTTCTTTTTTTGTTCTTTTTTTTTCCCCTGATCTATATCAAAATTAGACTTATGCCTTAATGTCTTTTTAAATTCTCTCTTCACTTCAAGCGGCTTGCTGTAGATTGACAGTCATTTGAAAGTTAGTCAAGTCAATGTAAGTAATTTTAGACATGCTATAGAAAAGCTGGTGATTTTGAGCTTTTGTGTTTTTAGGTACCCAAATGTAAGTGTCTGATGAAATCTGAAAGTTGTATTCCCTTAAATACCTTTCAAAACAGACACAGAAAATACTAACATCCCAGATTGTGAGGCAATTCTGAAAGTGATAATCAGAAAGAACGAAATATGGAAGGAAAGCTTTTTTTTTTTTTTTTTCCTTCTCCCAGAAGACTGTTTAAAGTGAACAGTTAGAAAAAATGTTAGGGAAAAAAATGAATGAATTGACAGAAAGAAACAAAACAAAATGGCTTCTGGGGTCTTTCTCTTCATGGTCTTTCAGTGTTTTCCACCTTTGCATATCAGACAACTTGCTAGAACTCTTAAGAAATCCATTATCCTAATTAAAATGCTTTCTATTTATTTATTTTTGTGAAAGACTTTCAGTATGTTTTCCTCTTTCAACCCAAGTGATAGGTTTTAACTGTGGTACTAATGATGAAACGGCATGGTATTCCAATTCAGCTTGGAAAAGGTTTTTGTCATACAAGCCAAGTTGGCAACTTACTTGAAGCTTCTATAATTAAAGCATATATCTTTGCTGAAATTCTGTTTAGCCAGTTGATTATAATTTCAAGGAGCTAGCCAAATTGGCAAAATAAACCTGCAGAGATCAGGCTAAAACTACTGATGTTTCCATGAAACACTTCTAATTAGCTGACCTCATAACGAACGGAGGTTAATGCGTGCATGGATTTTGATTGAGTTATTGGGTTTTGACTTTTAATTTTCTTTTTTATTTGTTTGTCTCTCTTTTTCTTTTCCTCCCTTCCCCCGCCCCCTCACCTGATTGCAAGTGAAATAACCTGCTCCTAATCAGAGAGAATGAAGTAATTCTGTATTTGTCGCAACACTGTAGCATTGTAAGGTCTTCCTCTTGTAGGTTTGCCTGATGGTGGCAGGAAAGATAGTACAACTTAGGTTGTACTAAGGGAAGATAGGAAGGTAGATGTTTCCTGTAGCTCTGCAGCTGGCACCTGATAGTTTTTAATATAAAGTTGTTGAAATTTAATTCAGGCATAACCTGAAAATTTGCAGGGTTTCCTTCATCAGAAGGAATTGAAAGGGGAAGGGGACTGTTGAAATACTTTTTTTTTTTTTTTTTTCCTCCTTTTTACACTTGTATACAACATCTGAAGCCTAAAATATCATTCCAGATGATACTGGTCAAATTATTCAAGTACCAAAGAGTTAATATTCTTTATCTGTTTACATTCGCCAATTCAGACAACTAATGCTAAAACAGGTCATGATCTGAAAGAAGTATAGTACTTAATCTAGCAGTGATCACCATGTAAACTGGTTTTCAGTTTACATAGTTGTGACAGATAGTACATGTTCAGAGTACAAGCTGCACAGATATAGTTATTAAGGAATAATAAAAAAAATCTAATCACAAAACACCTAATCACAGTCATTGCAGCCAGGTCATCAGTGATGAATAATATTTTGAACTGTAGATGCCACCTTTTTTTAATAGCAAATGTGAAAAGGATGAAAGCAATGGATGTCTCAAAAGATAATGATAACAACAAGGAGTGCATAGCCTATTAGTGTAACTGAAATACTATTTCACTTTATTATTAGCACATGTTTTCCATATTTAGTAGGGTAGGCTACAGAAATGACAGCAGCTTCATTGCAAGGGTGGCAGCTAATAGCTTGCAACTGAGAAAACAAAAACGTTGCATTCTTTATTCAAACTACAGATTTTGTCTTGAGCAAGAGAACACAAAATACTTGGGGGTGGGAGAAAGAAGTTGGTTTTCTTAATCATCAGACAACCTTTTCCATGACATGTGTTCATATGTTTCTGCCAGCTCCCCTCTGCTCTAAATATATTAATTTCTGCAACTGGAAAATGTTACAGATGCTTTTCTGGAGCCTATACTATCCCATTATACCTACTCCTTTTGCTCTGAGGCTCAAACTTTTTGTGTAGATCTTTGGCAGCTATTGCCTTTACAGAAGTATCTGGGTGCTCAGGGCTGACTTTAATCCTTTTCCTCAGAACTGCACATTTGGTCTGTTTAAACTGTGACAAGGTGCTGAAACCCAAATTTAACTTGCTTGTGTGGAGAAAGGCAGAAGTTCTTGGGCGAGCGCTTTGCTGCTGACCGGCTGGATGGATGATGGGAGAGCCGTGGATGTTGTCTACCTTGACTTCAGCAAGGCTTGTGACAGTCTTCCGTAACATCCTCACAGGAAAGCTCCGGAAGTGTGGACTGGACAAGTGAACTGTGAAGTGGATTGAGGACTGGCTGGATGGCAGAGCCCAGAGGGTGGTGGTAAATGGGGCTGAGTCTAGTTGGAGGCCTGTGGCCAGTGGTGTCCTGAAAGGGTCAGTACTGGGCTTCTTCATCAATGACTTGAACAAGGGCACAGAGTGCACCCTCAGCAAGTCTGCAGCTGACACCAAACTGGGAGGAGTGGCCGACACTCCCGAGGGCTGTGCTGCCATTCAGAGAGACCTAGACAGGATGGAGGGGTGGGCAGAGAGGAACGTCATGAGGTTCAACAAGGATAAGTGTAGGGTTCTGCACCTGGGGAGGAATAACCCCAGGCACTGGTACAGATTAGAGGCTGATCTGCTGGAAAGCAGCTCCACAGAGAGGGATTTGGGAGTCCTGGCTGACAGGTTAACCATGAGTCAGCAATGTGCCCTCATAGCCAAGAAGGTCAATGGGATCCTGGTCTGCAGCAGGAGGAGCACCTCCAGCAGGTCGAGGGAGGGGATCCTGCCCCTCTACTGAGCTCTGGTGGGGCTGCACCTGGAGCACTGGGTGCAGTTCTGAGCTCCCCAGCACAAGAAGGGCATTGAGCTTCTAGAGAGGGTCCAGTGTAGGACACAAGGATGATTAAGGGACTGGAGAATCTATCTTAGGAAAGACTAAGTGAGCTGGGCCTGTTTAACCTGGAGAAGGCAAGGCTGAGAGGAGATTTGATCAACATGTTCAAGTACCTGACGGGTGAATGTAGGGAGGATGGGGCAAGGCTCTTCTCCATGGTGGCCGGTGGCAGGATGAGGGGTAATGAGTCTAAGTTGAAACATGGGAATTTCCACCTCCATATGAGGAAGAACTTCTTTCTTGTGAGGGTGACACAGCCCTGGAACAGGCTGCCCAGAGAGGTTGCGGAGTCTCCTTCTCTGGAGATCTTCAAAACCTGCCTGGATGCCACCCTGTGCCTCATGCTTTGGGTGTCCCTGCTTGAGCAGGTGGGTTGGACTAGATGATCGCTAGAGGTCCCTTCCAACCTTAACCATTCAGTGACTCTGACCTGCAGAGCCCACGCACATGCGACTAAGGAGGTTCACGTTTCAGGTTGGGAACAGGATGAGAGGCTTTCCTCAGCTTCTAAAGAAATCATGTTGGTAGCTGAAATGGGGATAGGCTTCCCCTTTCTCCTGATGGAGATCTGACCACAGTCCAAAGCAATGCTTCCATAGAAGCATGTAGCTATAGGATTTGTATACAATCTGATCAACACACAATCCCTCCACATGAAATTTTTTCCATATCCATTCTTTATGGTACACACACCATCTTTGAGCATGAGCAGTGCTGATGTGAAGATATGACTTAAATGATCGCACACTATCATTCTTCCTTTGTACTAAAACCCCCCAAAACTAATTATGTCAGACTTCAATGTATAGCAATCTTTGAATTCAAGGATCGCTATACACTGAAGTCTGACATAACACAGTGTTCTGTTCTAGAGGAGTTGGGTATGAGCCAAGGTAAATCCATATGTTAATCACAAAGAATTCTGAAAGTGTTTCATTCCCTCAAGACTTTCAAAGCAATGATCTTATTTTTGGTCAGACTGCTGCATCATAGGCTTTCAAGACTGCATGTATCACCTCTTACTTATATGATACTTTATATTTTGTTCAGCCTCTTTGTGTCCTTTGTGAAATGCCTTTCAGTAATCCATCGGCTGTATGAGCAAAGAGTTACCAAAGGCTCTGCCTCCCAAAATTTTTCATCTTTGCAGGTGAATACTTTATTGGTTTCTAGAAAAGCAGGTCTCTCATAAGGTAGATGGTCTCTTTAGAAATGAAAGGTTCAAAAGGCACAAAACTTACTAGGGAATTTTTTAGGGGAAATAGGAACTTGCTCATGGGCATTGCTGAGGTCATTATGCCCATGGAAATCAGTGTGAGATAAAGAGTCTGTGCTTTTGAGGACATCTGAGCACTTTGGAGGGTTGAGCCTACCCTCCAAAGCCTATCACTCTTTACTGCACAGAAATTCTGTAACTCTGCAGCACCTCTAATGAGGGGATTATATCAAATTGTTCGTGTGACAGATATGAAATATATGCTGCTAAAGCCTTCCAGGGGCAAAACATTTGTCTGCCCAGGATCTCCTAATCTCTGAAACTGAGCTCATCTATTCCATGACAGCCAATAAATTAAAAATAGTGACAGAAGAAATGTGATCAAGATAAGTTAGCAAGAGGGCTGCTTCCATTTTTTGACTCTACAGGAAATTTTCTTAATAAGAAATACTCTTATCTCGAACACTCACCTGACCAATTTATTCTTTCATCTAGTTTCCTGTATTTGAGAAGTGTAAAAGCAGATGATAGTTGAATCTTGTAGTAACTGATTGTATCCTTTCTTTATCTCCACTATATCTAAAGGGAGGCAGCAAATAATAGTCTATATCTTTATGGATTTCAGTGATTTCCATTCAACAGCTTATTTGCCTTCAGAAATCTCCTTGAGCCTCTGTGAGTGAGACTTGTCCTCAGAAAGGGGCATTATTGCTGTCTAAAGAGAAAAGATAAGAGTTTGGATGCATTTTCAGGGAAAGGTCTCTGTTTATGCATCGTATTTTGTTACTAAACTGGATGATTGGTTCTCGTACAGCTATTAGGTACTATTGTTAAGATACCAAAGCTTTATCAGTGGATAATCTTGAGATTGGAGGTGATTTGTTTGCAGAATATCAATAAACTATGCATTATATGTTCATCACTGTTTTATGAATCAAACGCTTGCTAATTTTAGAGTGAAGACAGTTTTTTTCCATACTGCTACGTCATTGAAGAAGTCTTTAGTAAGATTTAATGGAAGTCCAGGCTCATATAGTAATAATATTTGTTATTGAGTAGAAGGTAAAAAGAACCTGTGTGTGAGGTTTCTTTCCTGTCTGTATTCCTTGAAAAATTCCAGTCTTTTTTTTTCTCGTAATTCTTGGATCTTTCATTAATGCAATTGGCACAAATGTCAGAAAAATAGTGATGCTGTTAGAGGTTTTCCCATTCTTTTCAGGTAGCTTTGGTCTGTGGGTGAGAAAGAGGCATGACACAAGATCTCCCAGAACTGTACTTATCTCTGCGAGTTTTTCACATGGTGTGTGGATACATACTAATTGGCAAATCTTAGTAGTTATGAAATCTGGTTCTTAATGCTAGTATTGCAAGTAAGAGCAAATGCTCCTGTTTTATATGAAAATAAGCTTAAATGCTCAACTCTGTATCTAAAATATGGAAGGAAGATTTAGTCACTTTTTTTCCAAGATTAAAATAGTGCACATACAAGTAAATATACAAACAATAGAACAAAATAATGCCCATTTAAAAAATCCATCTAGGATGGTGCAGCTTCTGTTTTCTACCACACATTTGATCAGTTACTTTTTTCACTACAACACAGATGTATTAGGTATGGTTTTATATATACGTGGGTGTTTGTGTATCCTTGTTTGAGCAAATCTGTGCTATTCTTGGGCATAAGAGCAACAGGGGATGCAACAAACTTATTTTGGAGTACTGTTTATGAGCATCATCTTTCTCTGCATAATTTCACTATGTGCCTTTCAATCAGAAACATTTTTTGTCAATACTAGTGTCCCATAAGCAAAGTAGCATTAAAGTTTGTTTATTATTACACTACCAGCATTTAACAAGGAAGAGGTATCTGCTGGGACTCCAGAAGTGAGCTATTAACTTAATCCTAATCACTTTTCTCTCATCTGCTGTTATTTGACATTCACTTACAGTCCCCGCCGGCCCTTCATTTCAGAAGGGCATGGCTAAAGTATCCTTGCTGAATCCTGTTAGGAGATTGTCTTTGGCTTAGAGCAGTTTCTGCCTGCCATGCCATAGTGAGGAAACCTAAAGGAGAGTGCAGCACATCTTTTGACAGTTTCCAGCCTGCTAAGGAGGAAGGTCTTGGCCCTACATAGGTCATTACAGTGGGGTACCAAGGAGACCACTCTTTAATTAGTTTTATAGTGAATGTTATGCTCACTTTTTGCTACTAAGACTCTTTTATCCACAGCTCTTTAAATCTTCATCTTAGTTAATACATATTATTTCTGCGTTATGAATTCTTAGAAGATTCTCTGTGGAGCTTAGGAACATTCTGCTTAGTGCCTCTTGTAATTTACAAGATTTATTAAATTATTCCCTAAGAAATGTTAAAGGTCTCTCAATTACTGTAACATCCTTTCTGCTAGTTAGTTACCTTACAGTGGGTTTGAGCTTTAATATTTGTCTTTTATTCTCTAGTACTTAGCTATTACATTTTCAACATTTATTTAAATACACTTTTTTTTTCTGACATTTTTATTTTAGTAGGATCAGTCTAAACTGTGATACCGGTGTTTCAGCAAAACATTCTTGGATGCTGTCAAAAATGGCATAAAGGCAGGCTTTTAAAAATAAAGGTAGAAATACTGTGTTTTTCACTATTGCTTAGCCTGACAGAACTTTCTTTAGTAATAACAAATTCATCATCATTTCCCTTTGTTTTCATAGGCAATCAGATGCTCATACCTTTTCTGAGAGGGTGCAGGAACAGGGTATAAATGTTGTGTTATTTTCTTTTTCAGTTAGTCTTTGTCAACCAGGAAGTAAAATGAGAAATTTGAAAGGCAGATAAATGAAGGAAGATGAGAAATTCTGTGAATACATGACACAGAAGATGATAGTTAAAAGGAAAACTAGGATAAAAATGACAAATGAAGAAAATAGGGTAAACCTGAATGAAAAAGTATCTGTACTCCTGAAAGTGTTGACTCCATAGCATAATAATATATGCATCCCCTGAATATTTTAAAAAGATTGTCCTTGCATAGATTCAAAAAACTTAAATTTGAACTGTGGCAGCGATGGTTAAATCCCCAAAGCAAATTTTCACTCTCAAAACTCAGCTCCTACCCTTCTACATGCCCTTATTAACCACTGAGGAAAAAATCAATACGCCACAGCAACATTTCATAGGTCAAGACTTCTTAAATATCTGCCAATTTCATAAATGTGTTTTACTCAGCTTCTGCTGCTTTGAAAAAAAATAACAATTTTTTATAGGTAAGGCAAGTGCAATGTTCCTAGCAGATATTTTTGAAGGATTCACATTTCTGAGACTGGATTCTCTGAAAATCCAGAGCAATTGCATTCACAGAGCAGAGCTTTCAAAAAGCTTTATCTCACTGAGGTATCCAGTCATTGAAGTGTCTGGAATTAATTCTAACTTCTGAAATATTTGCCATATATCTTAGTGTAAAATGAAATATATATACTTAAAAGAGGTAAGAATTTGCATATTTATGGCAAAATCTTGAGTTTTTCAAAATTGTCTTTTTTATTAGGGATTCTTTCCATGCACTTCAACAGTAAGGTTTCCAGCCAGAGATGGGAAATGAGTTTATGTGAATGGATTGTAATCAATTTATGTAATGGTGCTTATTGTAGTAAATAAATTAATGCATTAATCATTATTTATATCTAATGAGAGAAACAAATCGTTACTCAGTACCTGTATCTACCTCTGCCTGCGTTTAGTCCTCAGTAAATGGAAAGGCTGTGCAGATTCCCTTTTTCCTTCGGCCGAAAATTAAGACGAGTTGTTAGTGTATGGAGAGAATCCTTAAAGATGGGAATTGTGGCATTTTGCTGTTGTGTCCTCTTGGGGAGTCTGGTATGGAATATGTTTGAGGGGGAGCACAGGGGACGGATCACTCCAGGAGGATCACTGGGGCAGATTTTGCCTAATAGGATATTACTCCTCGTTGGGGTGTTGCTAAAGTTTATAAAACTGGCAGGCATGCTTTGGCTGTTGCAAGAATCAGGTCAAATACCTAGTCAGAATTTTTGTCACTCTGCTACATACCCTGTTTTCTATGAGTTGCAGAAATTCAGGAGGTCCCAAATGGGCTTCAACAGCTTCTTTCTCTACAGGGAATACTTTATTAGGTATTAGTATGACATTACTATAGCTTTCATTCTAGGCCATTGTTATTAATGAGCTCTGATACTAGCCATGCGGCGAAGATCCACACTGATTGAGTGTTAATGTTGTGAGTTATTGGTGCCAGGAAAGGGAATGAAGGTCATAGATGATTCCTTTTTTTTTTTCTTTTTTTTCCCCCCTGATCTAACATAAGGCAGGGCTTACGAAGCAAGCTCTCTGATGGATTGACGTTTCATCTGCAAAAATGTGCCTTTTCTAATGCTTTTTCTATTAACATACTTGATTTCCAGAGAAAAACATGAACTGTACTGAAGAAATGAGAAACTGATGTTAGTGACTAGTTGTTCTAAATAACCTTTTTTTTTTTTTTCTGTCAGAAAATAGTGGTTTAGGGTGGGATAGACAAGTTTCCTGTGGATTTGCTGAAGAGTGCAGAGTACAATCTGATTTCCTGAAAGCAGCAGGGCTTATAAAATGAAGACTCAATTTGGCTCTGTATGAAAGGCTTTGCGTGTACCTTCCACAATCCCAGCCTGCAAGACAAGCTTATGATTTTTCTGTTTTGTTAAATATAGTTTCTAAGAATTCAAAGGAAAGTTATATATTGCCTAATGTTGGTCTCAATGTTATTTAACCATTTCAGGCTTGATCTGGAAGGCTTATTTTCTTTGGAAGATTCTGAATACTGGAAACAAAAATATGAACACAATTTTTTTCCCCTCAATTCAGCATTGCAAAATTTAAAGTTTTATGCATTCTCTGGCTGTGAATGGCACTGATTATTGATTACTTGAAATAAACAGTTTGCTAAGGAAAATATTTTTGAAGATAAGTGATGTTTTCTGTGTAAAATTTTTACTTGAGAAAAAACTGTCATTTAATTGGAGAAAAATGAGTTTTGATTGATTTGTGTTTCAATGCCAAATTGTAATTGGGAAACGTTATTTGGAAACTGGGGGAAAAACAGGATAATAGTAAGTTACTGTATGTAAAGTGTATTCACTTGACTTTTCCAAACAACATACTGTACTTTAAAGAATAGTAAAAGGATAGAAACTGTAAGCCTCAGTTCAGGGAATAAGTGTAAGAAATAGTTAATCTTGTAGTGGGAGTTTTCCCCTCATTCAGGCAAAATCTGTCTTAGAGTCACATCTAATACAATTTTAGTGTGACCAGAAGAATTTTATACTGAGGGGCCATAATAAAGTCTTAAAGTTTTTAAAGTCTCACAGAGCAGGATACACGGATAAGACTTGTGTGGTTTCTGAAGGAAGTTGTTTGCCTTCAGACCAGCCAAGTACAGGGAAACTCTTGGAAAATTTGTGGTAAGAGCATGGATGCTTTCTTCCTTTGCGGGTGGGGGTTGTGTTAGTAGGACTTGATGGTGAATAAAAATTCCTGGAGATGAGTTTGGGTGGTTGAGACTAAGTAAAAGGATCTGAATGGACATGTGACTGGTGGTGCAGTGGGCACAGTGGTGGTGAGTTATGCTTGGGCTCAGTCTTGAAGGTCTTCTCCAGCCATAATGATTCTGTGACTTCCCTGGGGCTCCAAAGGTGCCTGTAGTAACAAGCACTACAGCTCCTGCTAATCCCTATGGGGGTCGGCTACAGTGCATGCTCATCCCATCCCGCCCACCCTGAGGGCCCTCATCACCCCAGCTGTAACTTTTAAACATCGATTTAGATCCTGTGATTTGAGACTCTACCACATCTGCTTGTTCTCCCCGCGTGGTGTCTGGCTACCCCTATGGTACCCAGCAGGAAGAGGCACCCTGTGTAGTAGGGTCCACCCCCTGCCATGTGGGCCTGGGGTAGCTTGTGCTTTGGAAACAGCTCTGTCCTATCCTGAGCAACTGCTACAGTCCTGGGTTATAATCCAGGGATAGGAACCTGGGTTAGGCCCAGACTAACAGCAGGTATTTTTTTTTGGAAAAATCATGCGAGGGCAGAGCCATTGCTACTTATTCTTCCAGTTTGGGGTGATGTCTGAAGGTGCAAAGTCTATCGATGGGAACCAGAACCAAGTCCATCAGCACTGTCCATTCAGAAGCCGTACAGTCTCGGTTGTCTCTTTTATTCCTTTAGGTAAGTCTAACAAAGGCACCGGTTTCACTCCCATGTTGCTCTCTGGCAGCCAAATGTGAAGCCCAAGCATTCTGTAGTTTGCTTTTATTGCAAACTAAACCAAAAATGATGCTCACCATAATCTATCAGCAGTTCTGGTCAACTGGGGACGTCCCAGATGAGGGAGAACTACAGGCCTGTCAGCCCAACTTCGGTATCGGGGAAAGTTATGGCACAGACCATCCTGAAGGTGATCGCACAGTGTGTGTGTGACAACCAGGGGATCAGGCCCAGCCAACATGGGTTCGTGAAAGGCAGGTCCTGCCTCACCAACCTGATCTCCTTCTATGACCAGGTGACCAGCCTAGCAGATAAGGGAAAGCCTGTGGACGTGGTCTGCTGAGACTTTAGGAAGTCCTTTGACACCGTCTCCCACTGCATCCTCCTGGAAAAGCTGGCAGCTCATGACTTACACAGATGGACTCTTCACTGGGTGAAGAACCAGCTCGTGGCCGGCCACAGAGAGTGGTCGTGAATGGAGTTAAATCCAGCTGGCGACCGGTCACTAGGGATGTCCCGCAGGGCTGTCAGTGTTGGGGCCGGTCCTCTAATATCTTTATCGACGATCTGGATGAGGGGATTGAGTGCAGCCCCAGCAAGTTTGCAGACAACACCAAGCTGGGAGGAAGAGTCGATCTGCTTGAGGGTAGGAAGGCTCTGCGGAAGGTCGGGACAGGCTGGATCGATGGGCTGAGGCCAAGTGTATGAGGTGCAACAAGGCCACGTGCTGGGTCCTGCACTCTGGTCACAACAACTGGAGCAGCGCTACAGACTTGGGGCAGAGCGGCTGCAGGGCTGCGTGCCAGAAAAGGATCTGGAGGTGCTGGTTGACAGACAGCCAAACATGAGGCAGCAGTGTGCCCAGGGGGCCAAGCAGGCCAAGGGCCTCCTGGCTTCTATCAGGAACAGTGTAGCCAGCAGGATTAGGGAAGTAATTGTGCCCCCGTACTCGGCACTGGAGAGGCTGCACCTCGAATACTGTGTTCAGTTTGGGGCCCCCGTATGAATTTCTCTGATGAGTATGTTGAAATTACTGCTCCTCAAATTAGACCGTCCAATTATATATTGAAAAGCAAACGGATCAAATAACCACCTCTACGTCACCTGCTCTCCCATTTTAAACTGGCTCCATAAAGGCATACAGTGCTTTCTGATGCAAGGGGAAACATTCAGTGGTCTGTCTCCCTGCTCATCTCTGCTCTAATGGTTTTGTGAAAGTTAGAAACCTGTTAACATATTACGTGTCAGAACAAGTCCCCTGCCTTGAGGGATGTTCTTAATGGATCTGTGGGTCTGTTCTCACTGGTGCTTCTGCAGCGCTGGGCAGTCAGATGCGCCTTTGGTAGAGCTCAGTGAAGCCAGGGGAGGTGCAGCGAAACCCAGTCTGCTCCAGGTGCCCGGGATGTCAGCAGTGTTCCTTAAGTGACAGATTTTGTTTGAAACTTTTGTTAAACTAATACTGAAAAATCCTCACGATAGCATATGCAATCGTTAGTCCAACCTTGTGGACTAGTACCCAATAAAGCTGCCAGGTATAGACAGCAACTGCCAAATACCCAATCCCAAGATGGAAAATGATGAAGAAATTAGTGTTGTTCTAAAGAAAAGTTTAAATCAGATTTTTTACAAAACATTGATACGTAATACAAAACACATTTGACTGTGGTGGAGCTTCTTTGAGAAACTTTTCTATCCAAGTAATTTATGTTGTGCCCTTTTGCTTCCCAGATGGGTCACTGGCCGCTTGTTTTTCAAGATGATGAAATGTTTAGGTGATTGAATCTGTTTAGATGTGCTAACCTAATTTAAGGATTAATTTCTGCAACATCAGAGGATAATAGACCTTAGCGCTGATATAATCTTCAGTGACAGAAAACCTAAACTGCCCAAGAGCTATTTTCATGGTATACAAGATAAATTACTGCAATCGGAATACTGGGAAACCAATTTTTATGCATTTGTATAAAAAGAGTTGAAAAATCCAAATAAGTGCTTTAAGTTTTTTTTCCATTAAAGTTCTGATATTTGCAGAAAACAAAGTTTTTGTACAAGTAAATTGAGTTTCAGTGCTTTTCCTGTCAGAGCTATTAAGCAACATTCTCTTTATGTAACTATTGAGAATATCCAGCAATTTTCTCTAGTCTCTGCAATTGAAAAATATCTTAAATTTCTTTAAGACTCTAAAAGCATATACTTTCCAAAAGGCTGCTGTGAATGAGAAAGGAAAACTTGCAACTCAGTCTTACACATGAGCTTAAGCACCTGAAGTACTGTGAACTGGTCTGGTAGGTGCTTATTCCTTTCTGCTGCTTTTGTGTAAGAGGAAAAAGGCAAGCAGTTTTGAAACAGGATTATTTTAGAATAATTTCTCAGTGCATTTTTCCACATTCAAAACTTATGGGTTTTTTTGTTTGTGGTTTATGACCTATTTATTTTTGCTTGTTTCCTGTATGCTTGTGTCACATTGTTCTCTGTCAACATATGTATTGCCCAAAAAAAAAAAAAAAAAAAAAAAAAAAACCAAAAACCAGCTCTAAAGTGCTACCTGAGGAGATCTTGTGATATTCTACTGCTAAAGCGCATAAGGAAACTTGAAGTGAATGTGATTTTGGCTTGGCCTCCTATGATTAATTGTAGGTTTCTCACCAATTTCAAAGAAATAGGAACTGCATATCTTGCAACTTTGTAAGATGAACTTTTTAAAGATGGATTGGAGGGGTTTTCTGGAACCTATAGAATTTATGGATGAAAAAACTATTTCTAGGGGTGACGGAGTCCAGTATTTTTGTTGTTTGGCACTTTGAAGTTTGAGCAAGAGAATTTGTGGGGGGAAAAAGCAACATTCACAAATAGTTTCTACAGATACAACTCAAGCATAATTTTTGAAACAACTAAAAATTCTGCGCTGTCTTATGCCAACAGATTCCACGTGTGAATAATATATATATATATTTTTAATTTGGAGTCTTTTAATTATTTTCAGTCTATATCTGTTAAAGGATGGAGAAATATTGAAAATAAACACTCTTTTGAAAGGTTCATTTAGAAACACTGCAGTGTCATGGCAGAACTAATGTCTACTTTGATTATCTCAATTAAGAAAAGAAGAGCAGTGGAAGCAATTAATTCTGAGGTGATGAGGCTGCTCATCACCTGCCAGTGTTCTCTGGCTTTTAATTTTCTTGTCTTTTGTATTTTTATTTTTGGTAGCTTTCAAGCAATTTTAAAAGTAAGACAGCCTGAGTATTTGTCAAACACTTTATAAATAACATATATTAAATATCTAGATCTGTAGGATTTAAGGTAGAGAGGAAAATATCTCAGGATATTTTGTCCTCAGGAAGGACAAATGTAAAACAAAATGTTGAGCTTTCGAAGTCTGTAGCAGAATTCATTTATTCCCTATTCTTTAGTTGAATCAGCAATCCTCCTCCTGCCTTGGGAGGGGGAAGAAGGACATTTTAGAGAATGGGAAGAGCAGAACCACCTGGCTGTCAGAGGCTTTTGTTGCTGATGTAATTCTGGGTAAGCATGAGCGGCATGCCTTGCTGTGGGTCCTAGACCTCTGCTGGTTGCAGTATTCAGGCTCGGGATGCTGGAGCTGATTCCTCTGACTGCTACTGAATTGCTTTGTGACCCTGTGTTATCTGTGGAAAAGGGACATTAATGTTTTCAGTCTCTTAGGAGTTGCCTGATTTGCTGCAAAATTGATTTCTAGCATAGGTTAGCAGCTCTAATATAGCCTGTTCAGCTCTCCCCCCCACATTTCTCAGACCAAATGATGCTGCTATTATTCCAAATGTTTGCTGATGGTTTCTGTGCACACAAGCTACAGCGTGCTTAGGAAGAACCAAGAATTTTCAATGGAAAGTGGTGAATAACAAGCTCATTTTAAATGAGCAAGTCAGGTTTGTGTTTTACCCCTTCCTGCTTTAATCAGAGCTGAAGAGAAATGTATATCTGGAGGGAGGTGCCCAGGCTTTCTCTTTCACTTCTTTGAGACAGGAACACAGTTCACAGTTTTCATGGCAAATGTCAGATATCTTTGTGGTAGCACCGACTCTACTGGAACAAGTAGTAGGGTGTGGATGAGTGGAATGTCCAGGCTGAAGTCAATCCTTCACTAAAAACATTTAGATCTGCTTTTTTCTTTCCTGTTGTGAAGGCTGTTAAGCATCCCACTGAACAGAAATTAATTCAAGATTTATTAATCCACAGCGATAGCAAAGGCAAGTACTGTTACTACTGCCGGAGTGGGAGGTGGGCTTTACACTGCACATTAACTGAGATATGCACCTATTTAGGTCCCACCGAACAGGAACTCTTACACTCTGAACTTTCCACAAATTGATCTTTTCTCTACATTAAAAGCAAGTTTGCTGGAACCAAAGACCTGACTATGGCTGAGTTAGCGTAGACAGGCTTGCCTGAAGAGATTGGCCATTGATATGGGTGCAGGCTTTCCCAGCTGTTGACTTAGCACATATCTACACTGTATAAATAATGCATGATGCAGTATTGATTACTGAGTAATCAGTATAAAGCTGATTTTCCTTTAGTACAAATCTATTCAAAGTATGTTGTAGCAATAAGCAAACTGCAGGTAAGAAACACACAGCATGTAGCGCTTGCTGTTAATCAAATACTAACACAGTTTTAGCTGTAATCTCTAAATTTAGTTGCAAAACAGTTTTAGAAGTTCCTCAAGGGGCATGCAATGCAATTGGAATGCAGGAAGAAAACCTCTGACTTTTGAAACAGAGAACCTTTCATCCCTTAAAACAACAAGGTGAGACAGGGGAAGCCTGTTGCTATCTGTCACAACACTGGGATCCAATGCCTGGGCCCTGTGCAGACAGAGGTGAGGGCCATCTTTTTAGAGAAAGGATTATGGTAACTAATGGCTATATCTGGAGTTATAGTCAAGATGATCCTCCAGATTCTTGACCACTATTGCCAAGAGACTAAGTGGAGAAAGAAATCCCTATACTTAAAGTTTTTGCTAGTAAAGGAATTCTCCATCGATACTGTGCAAATTGGCAGAAGAGTGCAGAGGCAGATAATGACTGCATCAAAATAACATTGCTTCATCAGAGCAGCAGGTTTACCTCGTCCTCTCCTTTTGATGTTCCACTGCAATCACATTAACCTCACGCTTTGCCATTCCTGATTAATGGGAACATGAATTTGCCACAGAAGTTTTCAGCGGCAACTCTTTTGCACATTACAGTAAAACAGTTGCCTGCAGGAGTTAGATTCCTTTTATCCTTCCAAATCAAATAAGGGCTTCATCCCATCCCATCCTAATCCCATTTCTCGAGCCCTACAGGTCTTCTGAGCTTAAAGCCTACAAGCCTGAGAACTGACTGCCTCCTGATCCTTTATCCAAACACTGGTAGTTTCCCATAGACTACTGTATATGGAAGTACGATGATGATGTTGTTTTAAATAGTGAATGGTTTTATTTTTGTCAAAAGTGTCCTACTGCAGTGATGTTCTTTCTTTCATTCATTTTAAAATATGGAGGTCTAGAAGCCATGTGCAACAAATCCTGCTAATAGAGACGGAGTGCCTTAGGCAAGTAAGATATGGCACTGAAATTGTCCATACAGCAAAAAAAAAAAAGCAAAAAAAAAAAGTCTATGAAGGCAGACGAAGCCATCCCCGCTTAACTAATGCAGCGTTCCCTGTGTTTCCCCACAGGGCAGTGCCATGTGCTGCCATTTGCATTTCCCCAACTGAAACCATGTCAATGTAAAATTAATAAGAGTGTACAGAGCGTGTTTAACAAACACTGACACATGCCCTGTGGTGACTAGGCATCCGACAATCTGCTTAGAATTGATAGAAGTGCTCAGACCTTAGTAAACAATTACATATCTTCTGGAAATAATTGAGCCTCCACAGCCTTTGAGGCCTTGGCATCCTTGGACAGTTCTGGGCCTGACTGTACAAAACAGGACTTGCAGGTTTCTGATGGTGATGAACATGCGCCCCCCCCAAAGAGAGAGAGCTTTCAGACAATCAGGGAACCTCAGTACTTGGTTTGCACATCCTGAAAGCTAATGTATGGGGTAAACTTGCCTATTAGGAACCCCTTCCGTTGCAGCATATCAATATATCAATATATATCAATACCTACTGGCTACTTATATTCTCCATCTTATTCTTGGGTATAGCACTTTGCTGGGGAAAAAGGCATCTGTGTTGCTCTATAACACAGCAATTGATTTGTCCAGCTGCAGCTCTTCCAGCTGCACAGTTTGTTGCTTCTGCCTATTAACATCTGCCTGTGGAAAACTAATTTAGTCGTTTTTGTTTGTTATAAGCTGTTGCCAAGAAAAAGGTAAATTTCGGTTGGTGAGGGAGAAATCATTGGAATTTATTCTTCCTTAGTTATTTTAGCATTAGACAAAAGAGAAAACTGTCCAAAACCAATTCCATTAAGTTTGAGGTCATCTAACAACAACAACAAAATTATATGTAACATTAAGAACTACAAGAACTACTGCTTACTAACAAATCCACAAAGCAATTGCAACAAGGAATCTTACTTTGAAGTAAATTCCTCAAGTTAGACAAGCTGTTGGTCACTATTTTACTGGAGTCGTTAGCATCTCAAGAAAATATCATAATAATTACAAATAATTATGCATAAAGCCAAAAGATACTGCATAAAAACATATGGTGTCCTCTAGAGATGCTGTTTTTAGGAGAGATTAAATGGGCACCTGCATCTAGTATTTGAAAACCACTGGGAATGCTCCAATATGAAGAAATTAGGTTTCTCCTTTGTTTTCTTTTACTCCTTTATTAGACTCTATATTATGAATGATTCCCTGATCAAATTAAAATCATTAACTAATCACAAAGTTTATAATGCATAGGATTAAACTGAAATTTTGTTAACATTCAAGGGTAATTGATGTCCATTTTCTCTGTCCATTGTCGGTGTATCTGTGGGATAGATAAGGTCATCATAGTGCATCAAGTTTTTAAAGAGTTAGAACTATTCATACAGACTGGGCAAATCCTATTGCTTCCTTTTCCAGGCACATATGATTCAGAAGGCTGAAGAACGAATCCAGCAGGGCTGTGTTTTGGGTATACTCTTAAGTAGCCTGAATATGTTTTTGTGCTTGCTTAATTTCATAAAATAGAATCTAGAAAAAAGTTTGGGAGGGAATTGTGGAAATCACTTAAAGAACCAAACATTTGGTGTGAAGACAAATGGGCCCAAGCTCTTCGTTTCCTTTAATGATTACCTCTATTCACAAGGAATTTTAGTCGCATGTACAAGTGCGCCTGCTGCAGTCTGAGCAACTTGATGATGGGTGGAAGCTAGTGTCATGCTCCTGGAAGTGGTCTGTTATTTAGAAAACCTTTAGACTACTTGGTATTTGAGGTGGCAAAGTTTGTGTCCACACTTAGATGACTAAGTACACAGCAAAAAATTTCTTTATATATATACATTTAACCTTAAAATGATAGTGCAGTTGTCACTAAAGGCTGGGTAGTCATAGTTCATCTACCTTTTGAAAAACTTAGCTGAGACATTGCTACAAACCCAGATAAGTATTAGCTACCTGGTAAGTATTAACTCATCTTGCTAGGTGCGTTTTGCAGTCCATGATGACTTCTGGAGTTGGAAGGAATGTCTGGAGATCATCTAGTCCAGGCCCCCTGCTTAAGCAGGACACCTAGAGCTGGTTGCTCAAGACTGAGTTCAGTTGAGTTTTGAAATAACCTTGCAGATGGGTTGCACAGAGGGGCTGAGGGGTTTCTGTCCCAGGGCTTGGCCATCCTCACAGTTAAGTGGTGTTTTCCTGTGTTCAGTTTGTGTCTATTGTCGTTTATCCTGTCACTGGGAAGCACTGAGAAGTCTGGCCTAGTTTTTGCTCCCCCCATTAGATATTTATGCATGCTCATAAGAGGCCCCCCAAGTCTTCTCTTCTGCAGCCTGAACAGGCCTTGCTGTCAGCCTCCGCTTGTATTTAGTCCCTTAGACACTTCTGTGGCCCTTCACTGGACTTGCTCCAGTTTGTCCACATCTCTCTTGTATTGGGGAGCCCAGAACTGGAGCCAGTGCTTCAGGTCTGGCCTCAGAGCAGAGGAGAAGGCTCCCCGGGCTTAGGCAGCCAAGGATGGTGTTGGTGGTGTTTGCCTTTCTCTCGTCCGTGTTGCAGAGAGGTTCCAGTCATCTTCCGATCTTTACAAGATTGTGAGAAAAAGTATTCCCAAAACATCTTGACTCAGCTTACAGTGTGGAAAGCTTAGTTTATCCACTCAGTGTTTTCTCTGCAAGTCTCTTAAGCTGAAGACTGAGAAGAGCGTGAGACAAATTCGTCCTTCATTTATATCTTCCTGTGCATTATGGATGCACAGGGGAAGTGCTGAGGAGCAGGTAAAGTCTGTGTGCAGTTACAGGGCAATGATTTCACTGGAGTCATGGAGCTTGAAAGGGTATTTTCCCCTTCTGATAGCTAGGCAAGAAGTTTGAGCAAGCAAACTGACATAAACAGATTTTTTTCCCCCGTGTTTGCACAGATGCTTATTCTGAGTTTGGGAAACAATGAACAGCAATGAGCAGAAAAATGGAAGACAGAAATATGTTTTAGTGTGGAATGGGAAGGAAGGTGGAATTAGAGGGCTTATTGCTAGTCATGGGCAAGGTGCAACACTTTTTAGATGAGGCCAATAGGGCATTCAGGTCCTCCCAGACATATTCTCTGCAGCACAGACTGAGGAAGACAGTGGGCTGGAAGGGACAAAAGGAATAAGGAATAAATTAGAAGACAGACATAGAAAGCAACATTAGGAAATAGTCAAACTTTGCATCTTTAAGCTGTTGCAGAACTGTCCAGTCTTTATCCAGCAGATGTCTTAAACATGTAAAAGTGCAATTATCAGTCCTACTTTTCTAGTCACAGTGTGTTTTATAAAGAAGCAATATCCTAGAGTCCTTCACAGCCACAAATTGCAATACAGAGACCACTGGTGAGTGTAGTAAATTCATCTAACCCTTGAATCAACTAAAAATATTAGCATGCTAACATATAGAAAAGGTTTCTTTTGAGATATTTTATCACAAAGTGAAAAAGATAAAATTCATACAGATAAAGGGATTGAAGTAAAGTGTTTTTCCTGTTGAAAATGCTGGATTATCAAAACAGAAAGCTTCTCATAAGCAAGTAATGGCTTCAGCTAATTTCTTGACAAATGTTTTTGAAAAGTTATTTTTGTAATATTCAGTGTTTGTCTTTTCACAATATTTTTTTTTGTGTGAAATCTGGAACAATTTTAGTTTTAAATGCGTGATGTTCGGAAATGCAGAAGTCCATCAAATTGAGTAGAAGAATTATGAAGTCTGTTGAATTTGCCAATTAATTCTAACTGAAAATCAGTTCAGGAGATTTAATCTCAGCTTTTGGTCATGAGGGGAAAAAGGCATTTCCTGCTCAGTGCTAGCATAAAACCTATTTCAGAAAATGTGGTCCTAGCACCAGCATCTTTATGCATAGAATGGAGCATTGCAGAATTTCCACATAAGAGCCTAATAAGACAATGGAATTGGGTACTGATTTCAAAAGGAAAAACTATTTCACTTATATTTTATGACATTAGAGCAGACTTAGGAATCACTGAGATGCAAAAAGATTGCAGCACTTCCATCATACTTCACTTTGAGAGCTGCTATTCCATGCCTGTTCTCTATTTTCTGTCTGGTGAGAATTTATGGTGATGAAGGTTGCTCATTGAAACTTGAACTTAGAGTAACTTCCTAGATACTTCTGGCAGCCTCATATAAATTGAAATTGTGTATGAGAATTGTGGGAAAGTGATTTAGGATCACTAAGCTTATCAAATTTAAACAATGACAATTTTTTTAGTCATTGTTTGACTGTATTTTGACTATTTTTTTTTTGTGTGACTCCATATAGGCAGCAATCATGTTTGTGTTTGTTTATGTATGTTAATGACTTAAGTACAGTATGCTTTTCATATGCATACTGGATTTTTTTATAAGATTGGATAGAAAATAATGCTTATGGAAAAAAGGATAGTAGCAAAGAGTAAACAAAAAGTGAAGGAAATGTATAATTACAGCTTCCATTTTGAGAGGAATGCATAATTAATTTAATAGTTGCACATCTGTAGATGTCAAAGCAATACAACTAAGTAATTAATCCTCACATAAAGAGAGCAGAAAACAGCAGGGTAGCTGTAGTGAGTGAGTTGCTGCTTGTATATTGTCCAACCTTCGTTCTTCCTTCATTAAACACCAGGTTTTGCAAATGTTAGTTTTATTAGCAAACTAAGGACCTTTCCCTTTGGATTCTTAGTTTGTGTCTGACTCAGGTTATAAAGCTTAAAAGTTTCTTTACGGTGCCTTTTTTGTGGACTGCATAAAAAACAGCTTTACGGTCAGTTTCTGATTTCTTGAGATGCATGTTCCTCTGAGCAGGATAAAAAATCAAGAATCATTATCTTGGTTAGCACCTGCTTCTAGCAGCCGAACAGCCTATTTATTCCATTTAGATGATTTATCTTTCAGCTGACTGATAGAAGTCTGCTGGTTTAGTGCTGAAACAACTGGTTTTTATCTCTAGCAGTGGTTTGTTTCTATATGTCTTTGTCCATGATTGTTATGCACTTCATTTTAGGTGCAATCAGATAAGTAGACATGCATTTATATTTTTAAGTATTAGAATTTTTAAGTGTTCCTCTGTGGTGAAAATGCTTGCAGTTTTCCAGCTGGGGAAGAAAATAATTAGTCTATTATTTCCCTGCAAATCAAGCAGATGTGCTCATTGTAGACCCAGTGCTGGCAAATGCTATCACTCCTCTGTAGGAAAATTTTCCAAGACCAGGGAAGTGAGTGACAGCTGAGGGCACAGAGCAACAGTGGGACTGTGCTAGGAAACAAACTTCACAGGGATGCATGTCATTTTCTTCCAGGCTGGCTGTTGAGCGTTAGCTGCATTATCTGCTGCAAAATAATTGGAAGTGTGAACTAAAATATCCCTATCAAGTCTTTTAATTTATATAGAACAAAACAGCCAGGAAAGCTAAAATGGAGTTCATAAAGTACCACCTATAGCATAGCTCCACCTTTCCAAGGAGACTGAGTAAATTAGGTATTCAAACACTATTAAATGGTTAAACATTCTCTCATTTCTGTTTCCGCCTCCGTGCATTTCTAGGCACACTTTACTGAATCTTTAGGTATCTTATGTATGATTTCTTATTTAACGAATAAACAGATGAATGCAAAATCTTGAAAAAGGGTTGGGTTACAAATCAGTCCCTTGGAAGTGCAGGGACTGATTTGATGTTCTTCAATGCTCTGAGCAAGGTTTGGAAGAAGACAGAGGCACAGCTGCTCCAGGAACACTCTAGGCATCTTGCTATGAGTGCACTGAGCACCTTGTTGCCTGATGGTATGTTTGTCTTCTGAGCCTCATATTTTAGGGGGAAAAACATCTGTGAGGAAGCGTGGTACTTCTGCACCTCAGAGAGGCTACATGACCTGTTGCTGAAAGCTATGTGCAATATCAGGAGGCTGACCTTGGGTCTCATGTCCTGAGTGGTATATTCTTTTCTTCTAGAAACGTTAAAATTGGACTGAGGGTTGAGGGGGTATTGCGGAAGAAGTTTTGATGTGTCATTTTTCTGAAAAGCCTTTTGGCAGACTGAATCACGAACACCCACAGTCATGATCAGAGGAGCATCTGTGTGGATACCTTTGAATAGCGCAGGTCATGACTGATGTGTTTATGAGCATCTTTCAAGGTGTCTCCCAGGGAGACCAAATTTTGCCTCCCCTGACTGAATTTTCTTTGGGATAACCTAATCCAATTGTGTGATGTTTTCATGTAAACAATTTTACAGAAGGAAAACCCGTATCACTGGCTAAAGGGAAAAATAATAGCTACAAATGTGTATTTTCAAGAATCATTTGGGTATCCATGTAGGAGAGTATGGCAAATGGAGAGAAGAGCAAATGCCAAGCAGTCGGAATAACTGGAATTCATTTGGAAGTTTAGGACTTCTAACTTTGCAACTTCAGATTGTTAACACTTGTATTTGTCACATTTTTATGATGATAAAGGTTAAAGGAATTACGCTGTATACAAAGGCTTTCATGTCATGGTGACATGCTTTATATTTCTATTTTTAAATAAGATTGTTTTACTGAGAACTGTAGTCAGTATTTTTGCCTTCATTAAATTAGTATTAATTATGTTTTAATAAGGAGAAAAACAGAAAATCTATACAAGTTGACAATCACATTTAACATGAGAAATACTAAACAGGATCAGTTTTATTGCTTTTATAGAAATGAATTTAATGTTGATAGTTTAGGATAGCTAGTTCCTAGATTTATGTCTGCAACTTTGATGCACTGAGTGTAGAATTACATTTCTTTCTAACATTAAAAAACATAAAAATACAATAATCTGTAGTAGGTATTTTTCAGTACATGAGGTTACAGATGTAGAAGTCTGTAAGTATCTGACAAGCATGTGTGTGTATCTGGGAAATGCATTTTCATTAACCTTTTCTATTGCGTATGTCTTTGAAGACAACATCCTAGTACTTTCCTTCATTTTATACAGATAGGAAATGGGAACTTACACTATAAGTCTTCCTAATGGTTTTTTGTAACGTTGTGTAATTACTCATGCATTCAAAGCCACATCTGCTGATAGGATTTAATAATACAATTGTAATTTTAATAATACTTTTTTAATAATACAATACAATAGGCATAGAAAATGCTCTGACTTTGTACCAAATAATGAATCACTACCAGTAATTTATAGTCTTTGTTACATTTATTTATTTATTTTGGTGAACGTTGTGTGAGAAACCTCAGATTGTCTTATCTTGACCCATCTTTTACGATAGGAAAAAAACAACAGGTCAAACGAAAGAGGAAATAAAACTGCAATGCCTTTTCCTAATGCCTTTTGTCAAGAAAGAGAATATAAAAGCTGCTCAGTATGCACGCTGTGTATGCTCTTATACGAAGTTCTTGCCCATGTCCCAGTGGGATGAAACAGCAGAAGTGCTTCATGAACATGGGATGGAAACAAACCTATTAATCCTGGCTAGTACGGGCTGAGTTCTTTTGCATGTTAAATCTATTCTCCTTTTTACACAAGGTTTCAAAAGGGTGCCTTACCCATCTTAGAGTGGCTACTGTCCTGAAAATAGACATGTATCATCATAATTTTAAAAACATTGAAAACATACCTTAAAAATGATAGAATAATGTTACCCAGGTTCTGTACGGTTTCTCTTTTGGCAAAAGCACTCCTCCATTCCATGCTAACCGAGAGGCACCTTAATGTTTTATGGTAAGGGAGAGAAAGGGTGGACTTAAATACTCATTCTGAGATGTGATTTACTCTGTGCTGTAGAAATTGTGCCTAGTATTCAGAAAACATTCACTGGGCCAGGAAGATAAAGTAGAAGTGAGCCATAAAGTTTGTGAAAGGCAGCTATTTCAAAGGATTACTGTAGATTGTGTGATTACTCTTGGGTGAGTACCCTGGGTTTCTGAACATCAGCATTGTCTTTGGCTATATTTAAAGAGATAAAGTGGCTGGTACTGTATTTTATGCTTTAGGTTTGTTCTCCAAACAATTATGGGATTAAGCTTGTTGGGAGGTTTATGCAGGAAATAATGTTGTCAAGTAAGAAGATACGAGCAAAGCTCAGCACTGCCAGGAAGGAGGTACTGGAAAAAAGCACAACCACATTTGGAAAGATTTAGATCAAAAGTTAAATTCTGTGCTTTTTCCAGTGTTAAACATGCGGTGTTAAGCAGTGAGTTTAATGATTTCTGGTTTAGGTGCCTCAAGCCTCTAGGACCTAAGATATTATTCCTAAGCTCCATTTTTATGTTTATTCTTTGTATCTTTTCCATGGCTCTCAATGGGCATCTCCACAAAGCACCTTCATTTAATTCTCCTCTTGAGGCCACTGTTGCTTTAGCAAGGACTTCTGTTGGGTACCAGATCTCCTGCTTGTCTGGTCAAATTCAGCTTCTCTTTCTCCATCCACACAGAGGTGGATGGTACAGGCAGTTCTGATGACAGCAGTTTGTTCAGGTTCTCCTTAAAATCCAGTACAATACAATAGGGAGTTGTATTTAGTTCATAGTCAGTTATGGTAGGATTCTTGGCAGCGGGGAACAGAGATGTGCTAATGGAAAGAAAATAATGATCCCCCCTTCCTTTTGCCAAAAACCACATTTTATCCTCCAAAGAGGTTGTAGAGCAGAACAGAGGAAGTCTGGTTCTGCAGTTTGGGTGTTGTTTAGAGATGCCTAGAGCTAAGTTACTGGTTTGCTTCCACGTTCACCTTACTTGCCAAGTAACAGTTCTGCTGAGGCAAGTTAGAGCTTGACAGGCAGTAAAGCTATTTCCTTTGCCTGTACCCCTGTACCAACAGTAGTGAGAAATGTCTCCAGAAACAATATTTTCTGCCAGAAGCAAATAAGTAATATAGCTGGCAAAAGCTAGCTATGTATTAGTTTATTAGTTCTTGCATTTTATTTTTCAAAGAAACCGATAGCACTGCCACTTATCTCATTAAAAGGTTTTAGGGTGTTCAGTGCAATAATAAGTCTGGGCTGGAGGTCTTGAGGCTTATCTGAGGAGCTGAGCTGGCTCTGTGCAGTACTGTTCTTGAAGACTGTTTATATTTAGACCTTCTGCCAGAGCATTCCAGTAACTGAAGCTGAAAAAGCAAGGAATATCTTGACTAGACCGCACTATGCAAAGAAAACAAGAGCATAAGGCAATAAGGATGGCTGAAAAGCTTGAGATGATTCCTTCTGATAGGAAACTTCCTCCCTTTAAGCTTAGCCACTTGAGAGTCATCTGGCATCCAACACAGCTGAGATTATATTACTCACATACATGATCACAAAATTTGTTCTGGAATAGCTAATGAAATAGTCTGACCTGAGTAACAGTCTGTTCCACCGCTAAGCGGTAGCCGAAAGCAGAGGAAAGCAGCGGTGGGGGAGGCTGAGATGCGGCTCTCGGCACGTGCAGGTCTGCAAAGAGCCTGCAGGGCTCTGGTTCCTGCACCTCTGCTAAATGGAGCACCAGGTGGACAGTGGTTTTGAAGGCCGAATCTGTCTGGAATTTTTTTCAGAGCAGGTTTATAAACATTACTGAGGGCAGACTGGCTGGCAAAGTAAGAAGGAAGGTAGTTTGAAGTTTAAGTAGTAAAAAGCAGACTTTTTAGTGCTTACAGTATCAAAAATGCAAAGAATACCTGAAGTGCCTGACTCTGTCTTTTGAAGAGTCTTTTGAATTTCCAGGTCTAGTGTCACTGTAAAAGCTCACTTCTGCCATCATTTAGAGTAAAAAATTCCTGAATTATTTTTGAGACTTAACCTCTGTCTCCTACACTTTCTTGAAAAATGTATTTTCATCTGTCATACTTTAAAATAGCTTCTAATATAGCTAAAATGATAACCTGCTAAATTTTTAAATGTTAAATATTTGGTCCAACAATAATACATGGCTGAAATTTTGCTGTCTCCTAGTTATTTCTTTTCTTCAACAATAACAAGAGCTTTTAAAGCTCTGCACTCTTATTTGTAAAGCTCCGTAGTATGTACAGGTGCACAGTATCCACATGCTGGTTAAGGCTAGCTCCCAGTAGTAGGGAAACCATGGAAACAGGGACCTCGGGGGGAGGCTTCTGAATTTGCTCTCCCGAGTTCTGGCCACATGTGGGAACCTTGTTATGGTGTCTCTGGAGCTGGCGTTTCACTGTTCATCCCTCCCATGCCAGGTAGCTTAAAGACATTCTGAATAACTAAAGAGCTCCTGCAGATACTCCTTTCACTGTCTGTATTTTCAGAAAAGGCTTCTACTATCTTTCGTATCATATTTAGGATACCACGTATGCTTCTGCATCTCCTACTATGATTATCATTCTAGTTAGATCTTCTGAACCAACTCCATTTCAAAAATCATGGATCATGCACAATGAATGTTCGGTACCAAGTAGGAGGAAATGACATTTATATTTCTTGCTTTTGTGGTCTAATTCATTGTGTTCATTATTTCTGTTTCAGGTCCATTTCAAATAATAAGATCAAATAGCATTTATTTTCTTTTACAAATATGTAAAATTTAAATTTTTGAAGCAATTTCAGCATTTGGCTTTTTTCTGGTCAATATTTTCTTAAACTTTTCAAAGCAGTAAAAGCTTATTATACTGCTTTCCTTTCTTCCTTCTTTGGACTCTGGTTTCCATTAGTTTTTGGGACTGCCCTTAATTTGTAACAGGCAGTTTAAATGTAGCTTCTAGTTTTCTAACGCTGCCAATGCAGCATTCTCTTTTCCTGAGTATTCCTACTGACATTCTCTGTACTTCTAAAACTTGCTTGTATTGAGATTTTGTACATATAGTAATTTGCAGACAACTACAAAGAGGCAATCAGTTTTTACTTGTAGGTTTTAAAGAACCAAACAACAAGCAAAAAAAAGAAGGCAGCCAAGAGCACTGCAGACCCTTTCCTGGGTTTTTGCTCTCGAATGCTCAGGAGTCTTCCAAGGCGGAATGGTTAACTCAAAGCTGACCCAACGTTCAGCTCAAGTCAGTGGAAAGAATTCTGTTGACTTTAATGGGTTCAGATCATATCATATTTATTCAATATTTATTCAATATAGATGCAAGGAATGTGCTTAGAGAAGTCCAGGAATCCATAGATATGTATATTTATACTTTAAATGGATTTGCTTGAGAAAAGAGTTGTTTTGACGTTTCCAAGAATGAGATATAGCTAATTAGGAAACTGAAAAAATATTAAATTAACACAGTTCACTTTATAGTAGAAGGGGATTACTGCATACCACCTCAACAGAACAGTTTTAAAAATAGTTAAATGCTAAGTTCCAAGGCAATTTCATTTTCTTATTGTAATGAACAAATTTAACGCTTCAATGTGTCCTAGAAATAGTCATCCCAAGGCAATTTTACATTCTTGTTGTTGTGAATATTTGATGCATGAATCTGTCCTAGAAATAGTGGCGTTTGGAACAGAATACACAACATTTAAATTAAAAGAAAGTACTTAATCCCATGCCAGCCACCAAGACTCTTGAAATGTAAATTGGAGTTTGGAGGAGGCAGAAATGGATAGCTTAGGATGGAAAGAGTCAGCTTGAATTGCTTATTTTTGTGTGTTCTCTTGGGTCCTGGAAGACATAGAGTTTCAGGGGAGAAGGAAAGAGGAAGAAGTAGGGAACATTAAGGAAAATAAATATAAACTATTCTTGATAAGACTGAGAAAAAATCGTATATTTTAAATGCATGTGATTGAAAAAAGTGGGCTCTGGCTATATCTCATTGTCTTCAAATGTGTAGAAGTATGTTTGCATAGTAAATCTGCATCCTGTTAGTGATCTGTGCTAAGCGATTTACACAGAGCCAATCTCTCTCTTACAGTATACTTACTTTTTAGCTGTCTAATGCTATGTTCAGTAAAACTATTTTATCACATTGAAGGTGAATTTAAGCAGAGGAGAAGGAGGCAAAGGAAATAAATTGCTTCCCTTTCTTTTATAGAATAAATGTGAACAGGCACCTGTTCTGTTTCTGCTCCCCCGCAAAATGAGAAATGTTTTTCAAGGCTTTGGAGTTGGGAGCTGTAACAGCTCAACACTGAGGCAGTCAAATGGGCTGCAAGAGATGAGGCCCAGCTACATATTTAAGTGTTCTACAGCTTTACTTAAAACATAGTGGAAATGTTTAAATTCCGCTTTTGCTCTTTTATTCTGTCTACCCGCTGTGTTTACCTTCTTTTCTGGCCCACGGGTAAATTCCGGAGAGGCACTACACTTTAGTAACTACAATTTTAACTGAGAACAATATTCCTGGCAAACAAGATAGTCATCCTAGAAAGTTTAAACAGAGCCACACAAACCTCAGTCTCTCACTAGAGGTTTTTCATGAAAATAAAGTGGGTGATATT
Source organism: Tinamus guttatus (assembly GCF_059628265.1). NCBI lineage: Eukaryota > Metazoa > Chordata > Aves > Tinamiformes > Tinamidae > Tinamus > Tinamus guttatus. The sequence goes on from NW_028288683.1 coordinate 135,547, forward strand.
AGCAGCTCTCTCTGTCTCTCTTTTTTTTGGTGTAGTTATAGAAAAAGTATAGTTCATAAAGACAGGAAAAGACCAAAACAATCAAACAAACAAACAACCCCCTCAATGCTCTGCTGGGCATTCATCTCCTTTCCCCTTCGAAGTGTTAGACGCCTATGTCATAAGTTAATTGCCAAAAGCTCTCTGTGGTTGTAGGAGAGAGAAGCTACCTGACTGAATTTTAGATGTCTGCTTAGGAGGAAATGTGTTAGAAATATCTTCCTCTTTGAATACAGGGCAATCAGGATGACTAGCTTAGATGTAAATTATTCACTAGATGTGTATTTGAATGGATGACTCCTATCTTTTCCATCTTCCCTCAGGAGATTGGTGCAGTGCTGATGTCTAGAGGTCTGATCTGATTTACTTACATTTACTTACTTTCTTTTTTCCATATGCCCTTGTGTAAGGGGAAGTGACTAACCTGAAGACACGACAGAATTAGTCTCTATTGCAATAGGCATTATATAAAATGACAACAAAGAACAGACAGTGCCCTGAAGGATTCAGTTTAATTTTGCAGTTGCCTTTGTTGTGCCCTGTAGTTGGCAAAGGAGAGAATAGCAGATATTTTGTAAATGTCTAGGCAAATCTCCCCCCTTGGGATCTGCTTACAGAGTCTGTTCTGAAGGAGCGTGGGTGCATGAAATGTATTGCTGGAGTACCTGTCTGAAACACCAAACAGACACCAGTTGTTTGTACAGCATTTTGGGTAATGTGTAGGGAACTTGTACCATAGCATTTCAGAAATTGCTCTGAGTCATGTTTAGAGCCGAGTTGCTCATTATATATAAGTTTTGCCTAGGATTTTGCTTTTTTATTTTTACAAATAATTAGTGAATAATTACACTATTTAACTAGGTTTGGAAAAATGCAAAATATATGGTGAATATTGAATATAAATGGCTCTTGTTTTTTTAGCATACCTGAGCTTATTTTCAAGGAGTCTTTTCCATTATTTGACTGTTTCAAATTAAGTTCCCTATGACTGAATTAATCACAAGCTGTTTTGTCTTGGTTTTAGAACTCGTGGGTTTGAGGGAGAGGGAAAGGCAAAAGGCATAATTTATACTTAAAGGATTTGTTTTGCAAATGTCAACCAGTGTATTTTGTTGCATAGAGTGTATAGCTCCAATGATGCCTTTTCCAGTTGCCTGGTAGAACAACTCTTACTAGGCTGTGATCTCCAGTGGTCACATTTATGCTGATTTACTTCTGATTTTTTGGGGTAGGTTTTATTGAATCATCTATAATACATCACAGGTCTTCTATTATGTCAGAGGTATATAGTAACAAAGCAATATAATCACTTTGCAATAATAAAAGGACTGTGACTGGGCCAAAATCCCTAAGTAAAGCTGCTCAAAATCCTGTTCATCACATTAATTGTTTGACTGTGAAATTCACTGCAAAATTAGGCCTCAGGCCAAATGAATGTGTGATGATATGCACATCTGGAAACTCTGAGGTGTGTGCACAGCTCTCCCTGCTGGGATACATGAATTGTTTCTATTCAGACATATTTGCCTGACGTAAGTCTGAAGTACGCTTTCTCTTTAAGGTCCATCCATCTCAAAAATATGTATATATAAATAAAAATAGAACAAAATGTTAAATCTTAGATTTCTTCCAGCTCCTTATTCTACTGCTTTCTTTTTGTTTCTTTTTTAAATTCTGCTGGAGTCAATAGTGCAAGTGATGTAGACAACAATTTTCTTGTAGAATTTCTCTCTTTCATCAGCTCAGTTAAGGATTATGCATGTCATAAAGATATGCATGTTGCATGTCAGATTCCAAGAAAGCAAGTTACAAGGTAACTTAAATTATGCATTTAGCTAGTTAATAAGCAAGCAACTTTTTTCAATAAAAAACAATGTTTTGGTTTGCTAACCTTCTTTAAAGAAATATTTGAATTAGAAAGAAGTATTTCAAAAATTGAAAGTCAATTTTCAACGTACAGGTTTTATATTAAGCTTCCCAGTAAAGCCTGAAATTAATCTCTGCGGGTGCCTTTAATTCAGCTGAAGGAAAAATCATGGCGTCTTAAATAGCTGCTGTGCTTTAACAAAGATAATTTGACTGGATTAGCCACGTGACTGGCACCAAATGATCATAAGCTTGATGTGTAGCAGGAGGAGTTTCCCATCTCATCTGAGGCTCTCCTGAAGGCAGCAGCCGCTCTGCGTGGGAAGACAAGGGCTGCAAAGCTGCGCCGGCTTTGCAAGGCTGCCCCAAAACTGGACTTGCATAAATCACAGGAGAGGGGCAAGAGTAACTGTGGAAATCTGTGGTTGTGGAGAAACTCTTCCGTTTGCTGTAGGATTCCCTTTTTCCAGCCTCTAAAGAAAAATGCTTTCACAGTGCCTGCTCTTGTTGAACAGGGAAGGGAAATTCTGGCCTGTATCTCAAATGTGCTTCTGGAGGAGCGCCATGATGAACACATAATCCCACCAGTAATACCTTAATTAAAATAACCTTTACACAGACTGTAGAAACCAATGGTATCTTGTAGAATGAATGAATATTTGTTTTGAGCTGTTTATTTGGGATATTTAAAGTTACCTTTTAGAACTATTTCATCCTACATTGATTCCCTCTTTGTGCTCATTCTCCTTTCTCCTGACTGACCAGCCTGAAGAGCTGCTGGTGGCCGAATCGTGGCTTTCTTGTCCTTCCCTGCTGAGGACCGTTAAATCAGCTGATCCCTTCCAGGAGCTCTAGTCTTTATTTCATTGTATCTGCAGCACATTGTGGATGACATACAGCTTATTGTAAGGATCTGCAAGAACCTTCATCTTGTTCAGCATGAGACACACAGGTGCAAGAGTTCTTCTGCAAGAACTCTATTAGTGGAAGTTTCCTGCTGCTTGAGTCTAACTGTAGGTATGTCCTAAGAAGTCCATAGGCCTGTTATTATTTGTAATCACAGGAGCAAATCTTGTTGTTTCTGTGCATCTTTTGAAGTGCTTTATTGAGTAAGAAAAGTCTCCAGGTGATCTAGTGTTGTTCAGTGTGCAGCAGTTACACTGCAACAAGCACTTCTGCTAAACAGGGCAAAGTATCTGCACAGTCTGTGTAGTTGATAATGATTATGCTTCTCTCCAAATCTATGTGTTTGCTATCTGGGTATCTGCATCTGAGCTAATTGTCCAGAATTTCTTCATGTTCAGTGGAAAAAATAGCACTCTTATGGTGCCAGTCACTTCATTCTGAAGTTAGCGACATTAAGTATATGAATCACCCTGGAAAAAAGATTACATAGTCTTTCCACTACCTATATAGTGCGATTACATGATAGAGTTGGGTATACATTTATGTATGCTGACTGCCTAAAGGAGGTACATCCTACTCTTACTGTATTTCTTTTTTGCAGGACAGTTATTTCTTTCCTTTATGCCTTGAACTTTGTCTGGACTTGCAGGACCTCTATTTCATCTGATCCACAGAGGTACTTCCAAGCTATTTTATCAGTTTTTGGTCTTACACACATTTCTATCTAGGTGCTTAATTTTAATTGTCTGTATTCAAAAGTGATGACTAACATTCTTAGATTTCCAACAACAGTTCTGAAGTAGATGGTTATATTTATATCTTTGAAATTTGCCTTCCTTTTCTTCTCCCTCACCCCTCTTTCATTCCCCATTTTCTCCACCAGATTTTGCAGGGTCAGGCTTTTCAGAGTCAGGGAGATGGTACTTGTTTAAGGCTGAATTACTTTGCTGTCAGGAGAGGCTCTTGTTCCTTATCTTGGACAAAATAAAGAGGTATTTAATGGATAAGGCATTTCCTGCTGATGAGGTATATATTAACAAGAGCAACCTACAGCAAGCTATTTCCTTCACCATCACAAGCTGCATTAACTGCCTAATCTAAAAGCAGTACTTTGCTTTGACAGATAGGCTATGGGAATGGTGTCATATTAAGGTGATTTGAAGAAGGTTAGAGCTGTTAGAAACAAATGACCTTTAAGTTCATTGCCTGGCGCAGGTCTTTTCTAACCTGCCACATTTTACAGGTTCTCATGCATTTGTTTGCTTTTTCTTTAACATAGTTTGCTTCATATTTCAAAAAATCATCAAGAAACTGAAATTTAAGAGGCTGAGTAACAACAATAAATAACAGAATCGATGTTTCTGCTGATTTCCCTTGGCACAGTGAGCAAGCTAAGTACAGTCAAAAAGAGGGTGGAGGAGAAACCAAGTTAATCAGGTGATGAGATGTTGTCCAACTGTGTCATATTTCTGAGGAGTATGAGGTGTATGAACTCTTGTCACACAGTATTTTCCAGAGTAGCTAAATCTAATTAAGCTAGGTCCTGTAAAAACAAACAAATAAATAAATAGTTGGAAGCTCCAGATGGGCAATTAATAAAGAAAACTACATCTCAGTTTATTTTATTTTTTTTTCATTTGACTTTATGTGCTCTCAATGTTAATTTGAGATGTTATTAGCTCTGTTTTCCCCCTCTGTTCCTTTACATTTCAAATTCAGTTACAGAACTGGCTAGAGTAACTTTTGTCTCATTGAAAGAATTTGGTTGAACATACATTAGAGGTCATATTTAAATATTTCTGCCATGTCCTTTGTTAATACTGACTCTTCTGTGAAGTCTAATGGTAGAGCATTCATGTTTAAGTAGTAAGCATCTTCCTTAGAAAACTGTCTACTCTCATTGGTATTAATGGTCTGAATTAGGGTCAATATGTATGAAAAGTTGAGGAAAGTAGAAAGACAAAGTCTGTATCTGTTGGTGAACATGAGAGATTCTTACTGAACTATTTTTACTTCCAAGAATATTAGTTCTTTGCATTCTAGTTCTATGTTCTTAACCACAGATGTTTTTGGATCAGGCATAAATTACAATAAAACACAGTGGTAAAGAAATACAGTTGCAGTCTGCATACTGTATGCATTTTTCAGATGCAACATTAGAGCCAAAGTTTTCTTTCTGAAAAACAATAAGTATTTTGCTTGTGGTTCACTTTAACATCTCAACAGTGCCTAATACTCAAGCATTTTTATTTGAGTTTTATCATGATAGGCTGATTAGAATAAGACATGTCAGCACTGTATTATGTATAATCTTTTTTGGCGGGATGAAATACACTGAATTAGATGCCATATTTCATTGTTTCTTTTATACAAACATGAATCTGAGTTGCAAAGGAAAAACACGTTACGTTGATGTTAACAAATCACTTTAATAAATTCTTTTGACAAACCATTTTCTGGTAACATGTGCCAAAAATATTTTCTTCATAGACAGGGTGCAAGAGAGATATTTAGTATAAATATATTTATGTTACTAAAATCCATATGTATCACTTGCTGAAAGCTAGTACAGAAATGAAAGGACTGTAATTTCTCACTTTTCGGTATAACAAAACACTGAAGCCAAACGTTGAAATTTTTTTTCCTTATTACAAAGCAATACTTTCAATGATGCTCACAAAAACAGTGGTGGCTTGACCTTGTAGATCATTATATCTGCTCTCAATCAATGTACTTAGTCCCTTATTAGGACAGTTTCTGAATATCATGCAGTCCTAAATATGTGCTTGCTACTTCTTGTCTAATGTAGGACGCTCCTCCTTCGCTTTGTGCACCTTCACCGTCTGCTTCCTGATGATAATCCGATAGGTAAGAAGTCACAAGAAGTGAGAAAAAACAATTTCCTTTTTTTTTTTTTTTTTTCCTGAAAGTGAGAGATGTTTGAAAGTATGAAAAGGAACAGCTATTGTAGTACAGCAGTACATACAGGTACAAGGGCAGCATAGACAGCATTGAAGCCATCCATCAGACTGCCCCAGATTTGAGAATCAGAATGATTTCCCTGTTGGTGTATACCTTTGGACTGAGTCTATGTAAAAATTACAGTACAGCTATGTAAACTCTATCCCAAAACCCAGCCCTGCCTATGAGATAATTTGGCAAAAGTCACAGATGCACTTGGGTGCCTTGCTGATCAGTGATTTCTACATTTTTCAGGCAGCAAAAGATTTTTATCTCTTCTTACTGACCTCACTCAGAGAGTGAGGGATTTCAGAGGAAGCTTGCACAGCATACAGATGAGTTAGATATGCTGCATAAGGTTAAAAAAGTGAAAGGGCTCAGAGTTGGAAAGTTGCTAATCTTTGTGTGTAAGACTGAAGAGTTGACTCAGGCTGACCCTATGGCCCTGGCTATTAAGAGCAGACTCTTGATACGGTTCATTAACTAAATTTCTGGCTCAGGTTACAATTTGGATGGAGAATGCATGTTGGTTTCTTAAAATTAATTATGCTTTCTGCACTGCTTCATTTGCTGGACTCGCCAGTTTGCCTATCAGGCTAAGATTTTGACTGCAGTATTTTTGGTATATCTGTAACTTAAAACTGTTTGCATTACCAGGATACCTGAGATAAAGCCTATTACTGTAGTTTTATTTTTTCACTCATATGGAAAGAATATGGAACAACTACAGAATTCCTGCAAAGGCCAATTGTCCTTACATAGTTATTTCAGTTATTTAAATGGCTGTGCCACTGGTATGTGGTATTGTCTCCAGATTTGTCTCCAGATGGCATGATGGAATCTAATGGGATCCATCTTTCTCAAAGGGGGAAGAGAGCCTCGGGAAATGAGCTAGCAGGGCTCATCGAGAGGGCTTTAAACTAGATTCGAGGCGGGGGAGGGTATCATTGGGGAAGCAGCCTATGGGGCGGGGAGGGCCTGTCATGCCACTCGCAGCAGCCTGACTCTGTAGCCTACTCAGGGCGCCCTAAGCTTGAAGAGGTGAGATGGGAAAACAAGAGAACTTCTGAAGGCCCACATGGAAAAGTTCCAGCTGCCCCAGCTAGAAAGGGAGGCACATTGGGTGCCCAACTCAAATGTCTCCATGTAAACACATGCAGCATGGGGAATAAACAAGGGAAACGGGAGATGCGTGTGCCATTGCAGGGCCATGATCTCATTGCAAATACTGAGACATGGTGAGACAGCTCTCATGACTGGAACATGGCCATGGATGGTTTTAGGCTTTTCAGGAACAACAGGCCAACAAGGTGAGGTGACGGAGTTGCTCCTTGCGTGAGAGCAACTGGACTGTACAGACCTCAGCGTAGGGGAGGACGAAGTGCGGGCTGAGAGCCTGTGGGTAAGGATTAATAGGCAGGACAATAGAGGCGATATTGTCATGGGAGTTTACTACAGGCCACCTGATCAGGGAGAGGAAGTGGATGAGGCCTTCTACAGGCAGCTGCAAGAAACCTCACGATCCCAGGCCCTGGTCCTTATGGGGGACTTCAACCACCCTGATGTCTGTTGGGATAATCACACAGCTAGGAGCAGGCAGTGTATCTAGGAGCACACAGAGTAGGAGCAGACAGCAGGCAGTCAAGAACTTATTGATGCAGGTGGTGGATGAGCCAACAAGGTGGGGGCTAGACCTGATACTAACAAACAGAGATGGTCTAGTGGGAAATGTGAAGGTTGGGGGCAGTCTTGGCTGCAGTAATCACGAGATGTTGGAATTCATGATCCTGCGAGGAGGAAGCTGGGCAAGAAGTAGGATTGCAACCCTGGACTTTGAGAACTAACTTTGGCCACTTCAGGAAGCTCCTTGGAGGAATCCCCCGGGGAAAGGGTCCTAGAAGGAAAGGGTGTCCAAGAGAGTTGGCTGATATTCAAACACCAGTTTCTTCAAGCCCAGGATTGGTGCATTCCTATAAGAAAGAAGTCAAGCAAGGCGGGCAGGAGACCTGTGTGGATGGGCAGGGAGCTGTTGGGTAAACTTAATGAGAAAAAGAGCATGTACATAAAGTGGAAGAAGGGCCAGGCCACATGGGAAGAATATAGGAACATTGTCAGAGAATGCAGGGATGCAACGAGGAAGGCCAAGGCCCATTGGGAATTAGAGTTAATGAGAGATGTCAGGGGCAACAGGAAGGGCTTCTATAAATACATCAGGAGCAAGAGGAAGACTAGGGAAAATGTTAGTCAGCTGCTGAATGGGGAGGGTGTCTTGGTGGCAGAGGATGCAGAGAAGGCAGAGTTACTAAATGCCTTCTTTACCTCAGTCTTTACTGCTAAGGCCAGTCCCCATGAACTACAGAGCCTAGGGACAAGAGAGAGAACTAGGAGAGATGAGGACTTTCCGCTGGTCGAGGAGGATTGGGTTAGGGATTATTTTGACAAACTGGACACCCATAAATCTGTGGGCCCAGATGGGATGCACCCAAGAGTGTTGAGGGAACTGGCAGGGGTAATTGCTCAGCTGCTCTCCATCATCTTGGAGAGGTCATGGAGAGGGGGGGTGGTACTGGAGGACTGGAAGAAAGCCAACGTCACTCCAGTCTTCAAAAAGGGCAAGAGGGAGGAGCTGGGAAACAACAGGCCGGTCAGCCTCACCTCTGTCCCTGGAAAGGTGATGGAGCAGCTCATCCTAGAAACTATCTCTAGGTATGTCAAGGAAAAGAAGGTGATCAGGAGTAGTCAGCCTGGATTCACTGAGGAAAAGTCGTGTTTGATGAACCTGATAGTCTTGTGTGATGGGGTGACCGGATGGATGGGCGATGGGAGAGATGTGGACGTTGTCTACCTTGACTTCAGCAAAGCTTTCAACACAGTCTTCCATAACATCCTCACAGGAAAGCTTAGGAGTTTGGACTGGACAAGTGAACTGTGAAGTAGATTGAGGACTGGCTGGATGGCAGAGCCCAGAGGGTGGTGAAAATGGGGCTGAGTTGGAGGCCTGTGGCCAGTGGTGTTCCGCAAGGGTCAGGACTGGGCTTCTTCATCAGTGACTTGGACGAGGGCACAGAGCGCACCCTCAGCAAGTCCGCAGCTGACACCAAACTGGGAGGAGTGGCCGACACTCCTGAGGGCTGTGCTGCCATTCAGAGAGACCTAGACAGGATGGAGGGGTGGGCAGAGAGGAACGTCATGAGGTTCAACAAGGACAAGTGCAGAGTCCTGCACCTTGGGAGGAACAACCTCTGGCACGGGTACAGATTAGGGGCTGACCTGCTGGAAAGCAGCTCCACAGAGAGGGATTTGGGAGTCCTGGCTGACAGGTTAACCATGAGTCAGCAATGTGCCCTCATGGCCAAGAAGGCCAATGGGATCCTGGCCTGCTTCAGGAGGAGCACCTCCAGCAGGTCGAGGGAGGGGATCCTGCCCCTCTACTGAGCTCTGGTGGGGCTGCACCTGGAGCATTGGGTGCAGTTCTGAGCTCCCCAGCACAAGAAGGGCTTTGAGCTTCTAGAGAGGGTCCAGCGTAGGACACGAAGATGATTAAGGGACTGGAGCATTTGTCATATGAGGACAGACTAAGCAAGCTGGGCCTCTATAATCTGGAGAAGAGAAGGCTGAGAGGAGATTTGATCAACATGTTCAAGTACTGAAGGGTGAATATAGCGGGGATAGGGCCAGGCTCTTTCCTGTGGTGGTTGGTGACAGAACAAGGAGTAATGCATGCAGGCTGAAACATAGTAAGTTTAATCTCCATATGAGGAAGAACTTCTTTACTATGAGGGTGACTGAGCCCTGGAACAGGCTGCCCAGAGAGGTTGTGAAGTTTCCTTCTCTGGAGATCTTCCAAACCTGCCTGGATGTAGCCTGTGCCACATGCTCTAGGTGTCCCTGCTTGAGCAGGGGGGTTGGTGTTGATAATCTCTATAGGTCCCTTCCAACCTCAACCATTCTGTTACTCTGTCATTCAACATTCAGAACTTTTGAATGGAAAAATCTGCTATGGTATAAGTTACAGAAAAATGAAGTGGAATATGAGAAGGAGCCCATGCTGATATGTGAAAATGTTACCTGTGCCCGGTGAGAAAAATGGCAACTGCAGGGTAAAAAAAGATAAATCTTCTATGGGATAAGCAGGCAGCAGAACCGTAAATGGTGAAGGACAATGAGAACTGTTTTTTTACTAAACCAGCTGTTGGACTAAGGTTCTGCTATGGTATAACTTATATTGAATTGTCTGAAAATAGTAATTTGTGGAATGCTTTACTGATACTCAGGTAATCAAAAATGTGATTTTTTTTTTAATCTGGAGCTTGTGGATAAGGAGACTAAAAAAGTGGCATAATTTAAGTGTGAATTTTGTATGTGTGTGTAAAAACATACATGTATACACATTTATATGTGAGCAGATATATATATCTGTGTTTAAATATAAATGTTTTCTTTTCTCCCTGTTTGAGATATAAGTGACCATATATTGTAATTAGCCAGGTAGTTTCTTAGTAAAGCAACACTGGCATACCCAAAGATTGATATCCACGATACCAATGAAAATATCTCCCTTAGTGTTTAATTCAGATGTAGTAGTAAATATCGTTCGTGCTGAGAAAACTTAAAGTCATCCTTCAGAAAGCGAACAACAAAATTTTTAATTTCCTTAACGTGGCATAGTGAAAAATGTTTTCTCATGGCCGTAATGTGCCCCTTTGATTTACATTACAGAGATAGAGTAATCCAATCCTTGCTGAAACCGAGTAGGAAAGGCAAGGGAAGGTTATAGGAAGGAGCTCAACACTAATACCGGCACCATGTTTAAAGCTATAATATGCTGGTTTTGCTAGACCCTGATCCCATGGATGCAACTCTAATTTTGCCAAGATGAGAGGATTGAACTCCACCGGAATGCTGAAACACCATTGGTACCTGGGGGAAACATGGAGCTTGGATGACTAAGAAGCAGTTGGCAAGGCAAGATATAGGGAAACAGGACTGTGAGCAGCAAAGGTTTTTCCTCACTCAGCCCAGCCAGCCAAAAGAGAATTTGCAAAAATGGGTGGGTGAGAAATGAACTTAGATGTATTATACCAAGGTATCTAAGTATGTTATTTTGGCCTTTTGTCTGTCTGCTTTTATCTACTGTCAGACTAAATAATGTTTTCATTTAGAAAAGTATTTTTAGTCAGCTCACTGTTTGGAGTATCCTGGTAGAAAGGGGACCGTATTTTGTTGTGTGTGCATGGTGAGCAGGAGATAGTCCAGAGGTCCAGTTTTAGAGCACTTGGACTGCAGAGATAATCCTAGAAAAAAGATGTAGAAAGGGAGGCTGAGCAGTTTAATGCTACATTTAGCAAGGCATACTCCTGGTACCTGGAGTTATTAGGAGAGGAAAAATTTTAAGTGCTTATTTCTTCCACATTATGCTATTCCTAATTTTCTCTGATGTCATTGGAATTAGAGAAGATTTTGTTCTGTATTTTACCAAGTTAACTGATCTGTTAAACTGTATGGATGTGTGATCATTTGGATCACTTTTCTACAAGCATCCAGTAAATTGTCAAGAAAGTGAAACGTGCCCTGGTGTTTATTTGACAGAAACGGATAGGGAATTTACAGGCAGCCTGTTGTGGGGCATACTTGACTTTTCATTTAATCAGCTGAGGCTGAAATCTGGAACACTTTCATTAGGAGCTAGAATAGAAGAGACAGAAAATCTCAGACCTATAAGAAATAAGAAGGGACTTGCAGCTTTACTAAGAAATCCAGTTGTTTTTTGCTCTTCTGAAAAAGTGGTCTCACCTGAGCTTATAGACAGTTTTCACATTTCATTTACTTTACACTATTTCTGACTCTCTGGAAAAACATTGTCTTTCTTAGTACGTACAGTACAACTCTGCTTGAGCTAATCTGTTTTATGTCAGCAATTACCAGCACCTCATACCACACTGAAAAGGAAACAGAATTGTTTTCCAAGGTCCTCTTCACTACCTATTACTCCCAATTAAGTGTCCATTTGGTCTTGCTTTAACAGTTTTTCGTCTCAAGCAAACTCAGACTCAATCTCAAACTTCAAGGTTTTCTTGTTGCCTAAAGAACTTTTAGGGATGTTTTTTCTGTGTAAGCTTGGGTCAGCTGTGAAGTCCCAGTGCTACTGGATGTACATATCTATCAAATTACATAGATAAAAATCACTGGATTAAAATAAAATTATTAGTTCTGAATGGGGTTGAAAGATGACAACAGCAAAATTGTTCACAAAGATAAACTGATATGACAATTTCTTAATCAATCAAATGTTTTCAGTTTTTATAATTTTTTTTGAGCAATGTTTATTTGTAAATTGAAAAAATCGGATTAGCACTGCAACCACGCATCTGAGTGAACAGGTTATTTGTAATCTTTTAAAAAGCGTTTGAGAATTTTATATTCTGAATAGATACAGACAGGTTTCTAACACAAAAGACCATCTTCCTGCTGATGAAGATCAGGTCCTCCAGTACTGTGGCAGAATCGTTAAAGTGTGACTTGTCATAAAGTTTAGGTTCTGTGAATGACTTATCTAAGTGTGATCTATTTGCTAAAATTTTTCATGCGACTTACTTACAAAAAGAATGATAAAATTACATTTTTCCTCATCAGAAGAACACCAGTCTCTGTGTACTCCACCAGCACAAGGAGTGTCAAAATGTAGAGAAGAAAACTTCAAGATGACAATTTAATTCTAAGTTTATGCTGACTTACTGTAGTACCCTGAGAATGAACCTAGTTTGAGTATGGTGGGTTTTACAAAGCTAGTTGCCTCCCAAAGGCAACCATGTAAGACCATTATACCAATATACCATACCTATCAATATAAACTATAATGTCTACATCCAAACCACAATGTCCCTACATTTCCTACAGTCTTAGATAGAGATGCCTATGTCTCAGAAGGGAGCCCACTGAAATGAGCCTGCAGTGTTGATTTCCAAATTCACCAGATGCCGAGAACGCACAGTATTTTTTGTTTACACGTTTAAACTGTTAGTGTGATTTTTATACATGTGATGGTGCATGGTTTGGCATATCTGTATATGTGCCTTTGATTGTGTTCTGCCTCCCGCCTGAAAAGCCTAATCATGTTTAAGCTCCTCAGGTGACTCCTCTTTGAGATGGAGAGTAGTCACTGGTCTTTCTCCTGCCCTGAGAATGAGGCTTATGACTAGAAGGCTGCCACCTGCAAGCGAGCTGTTTCAGCTCTCAAACATTAGTGCCTTTCTTATGAACAGGTACAGTGTTTGGTAGTGTCTTTTCTGATGTTCTGTTTATCATTTTAGCTGAGTAAATGTTTCTTCTTACTAAATAAGTTTCTGTCATAGGGATTTATCAGAGCATTGGCTATGAATGTTCACAAGGAACTAAGAAGTTTCTTCTCTGCTTGTTTCAGTGCTGTGAAATTCCCTTGGAGAAGGTGAATTCTTTGCTCAGAGGCTTAGGGATGTAAGCTCACTGAGGTACATGCACACTTGCCTGTGATGTAAGCTCATAGGTATGTATTGTTGTTTTCTTTGTTGTTTTCTTTTGGTACTGGAATTACTATTCTCTGTATAAGAGTGCTATCTTTCTTAATCTCCTGAAAGTGTTTCCAGGTTCCTTGAAATACCTGCATGGTCACTGGAGAAAAGACTGGATATAACACATTTGTTTCTAGGAAAACTATATATAGGAGGCTACTATGTTTAAAAAAAAAAAATAAAAGTGGATGGACGCTCTAGATGACAAAGGCCTGTATGTAACCTCAGTTACAGGTTAAGCATGAGTGCAAAGCTCAGTTCTGTGTGAATATAAGTACTCCTCTACAAGAGGAGCACTGCCTGGAAGAACATGGGAGAATTTAGATGATACCAGAATATTGGTGATACCTTTGTGGAGAATCACCGAGTCGTGGAATCATAGAATGCTTAAGGTTGGAAGGGACCTCTAGAGGTCATCTAGTCCAACCCCCCTGCACACGCAGGGTCACCTAGAGCACGTGGCACAGGACTGCATCCAAGGGGGTTTTGAAGATCTCCAGAGAAGGAGACTCCACAACCTCTCTGGGCAGCCTGTTCCAGTGCTCTGTCACCCTCACTGTTAAGAAATTTTTCCTTAAGTTCCTGTGGAACTTTTGTTGCTTCAGTATATGAGGCTTTCACAATTTTGGAGTTGTGTGCATAATGTGCCAAAAAAAAAAAGTCTTTTTCTTTTATGCTTAGAATATTAAAGAAATAAAATTGATTGATAGTGTGATTAGAAGAATAAATTGTAATGATGCCTTACTGTCTGTAGTGATTGTGGGTCTAATTAAAAGACTTAAATACAGCTTATGTAAATTATGAGGCTTGAGAAGGCTGCTTAGCACTGCAGCTGGCTGAAATGATTGGTGTAGTCAGTGTGCTACAGAGAGAGATGGACATGAATATTAGTACACCCTTTTAATCTAAACATGTTAAAATGAGGGCAAAGAAAAATTCTCCTAGATTGTTTTTTTTAATCTCTTCATGTAAAGATTCTTCATTTATTTTTTTAAAAAAATTTACTTTGTTGGCTGTCTGCAGCTATCTAAAGCTATCTTTATTTCACTTAGGAAGTACAAAGAGAGTCACCAAAAACTAAGGAACTCGTGTTGATCTTCAAGGTTTAACAGTTCAGTTTAAGAAGTTCACTTCAAGAGTAAGAGTTCAGTTCTTTCCTCCTATTTTTATATTTGTTTGGCTTGGAGTGCAGTGATCTGGCAAGAGCTAGAAGCAGTGGTATTGATTAACTACAAAGCAGGCTATTTTGGTGCTACTCTATTCTGTCTGGGAGCAGGAAGCTCTGAAAAGCTCTTGAGGGAGTGTCAAGTCTGGCTGTAGAGATTCAAGTAGTGCGGGGAAGGAGAGGAATTTTTTTATTGCTTATCTCGTCTGAACTGAAGCTCTGTAACTTTTGAGGGTTGTTCTTCTCCAATTCCTTTTGACATTTTGTTGTACCTGCAGACAAGAGCTGTACAAGCCCTTCTCGGGGATTTCAGCCTCGGTGCTGAGAATGCCCTTTCTGCTAGGCAGAGTAGCAAAGAAAGTTCTTGCTGTTGTCATTATGTTCTCTCTCAGACTACTGCTTGTGCCCAGGCAACCTTGTTTCTGAAATGCTGCTGATCTAAACACTTGGATCCAGCTGAGTATTTCAGCTAATGGAGTTACTTAAGATTGTTTCCTTTCTGAGTGTGCTTGCTGCTCCTTAGAGGAGCAATTACTCATTTCTGAGAAGTGCTGCACTAAGTTTCTGAGCATGAATAGGTGGTTTGCATTTTGCCCTGTGCTGTGCTGCGTTGTAATTGCCCAAGTTCTGTTTTTGTTCAGGCTTTTTCAATCCGTTAAAATACCTTGTTTACTTTGTTAAGACTCTTTCAGGGTCATTAATGGCACAGCAGTATTTACCAGCACAATGGAAGTTGCTGACATTTTTAAGGGTGTTCATGCGTATTTGTGTCGTTGCTAGTTGTTTAGGACTTTTATTTGTTAATTCAGTAGAGGAGCAACATAAGAAGATATTAGATCATGCCAAGCATGGTGTGTCGATGAGTTCTAAGTTATCGACATTTTGCCCTCATCTTCACAACCTCACAATGTTATTTTGCATGTGGAAAAGTGGGAAACTTAAAGCACTTGGGGAGACTATTTAAGTGATAACAGCCTTGTAACTGGAAGACATAAAGTAATCTAGTGGTTGAGGAATTCAAGCCAAGCTGTGATTTATAATTCCCGTGGTCTCTTATTTGTTAAGGTTTTAACAAAGGTTTTAAGCCTTAACAGTTGATCCAAGCTGGGGAGAAAGAAGGGAAAGGAGAATGAGTTAGTAGGCAGTAGCATGTGAATCTTTAGTGTATTTGTGGCACATTTTTCAAGGAACAGTGATTAGTGTAAGTATCATAAAACTAGTAAAGCTTTAGTGGAGAACTCAGAGGTTTTCAGAAGTCTGCGAATAGGGACATGGAAATATTTCCTTTGGATTTACCATTCTCTTGCAAATCTGTTCTCATTCAATAGTTGAGATCGATCAGATACTGGTTTGCTTCACCCCGGAGAGGCTGGAGGCTACAAAGCAGAGGTGCTGGTGTTCTGTCTCTTCTCTTACCTGAGATACTGGTCTCTCTGACTCCTTCCCTCCCTACTCATTCCTGGGGTCTTTTTTGCTTTCCCAGCACTGTCCTGGGAGAGTATTGTTCTTCCAATCCAATATAATTTTAGCTTTAAAGGGAAGAAGAAAAAAAACCAACTTTACAGTCCTTTTAGTTTTCATAGTGTTAAAATAGTATTGCATATAATGAGGAACGGAACATATGTGAGTACTCAAAGAAATGTCTCCTGTTACTGTGTCTGTCTTTAGATATAAATACAGATCAAAACAGAATTTCCCAAGCATGCAGTTTTGTTCTCTGAGCTGGTCTGCAAGGTACCCACTAATATTACATGTGACAATAACACTAACAGGAGGTCAAGGGCTAAGAATGATAAAACTAGAGGGAAAACTTCTCCAGTTCCTAACTTGAAGAATGAAAGCTGCATTATGCTTTCACACCGATTTCTTCTGCTGCCATTGTCTCCCCTATTATCTAAACTACTCAGCTCAGCTCTTTCTTCCTCCTACTATCCTACTGGTGCTATCCTACTTTCCTTCATTTTCCAGTGTTCCTTGCTTCATTCTATATTCAGTCACAAGTTGCAGGGGACATAGACTGGCATATATGTTTTTGACTACCTGCTTTGACATTTTTCCACAGTTGCACTGCCTGTGCTATAAACACCGAGCAGCGATAAAATGGCTGAGTTGAAAGACATGGCAGTGGTAGTCCTGGGGCTAGCTGGCCACCTCAAGGGAATCTTTTCAAATTTATTGCTAATACCCAGGTCACTGTATTTGGAACAGACTCGATGCAGTCTGAACAATAAACTGAAGCTTCGGAAAGGCTATGGGTGAAGGACAGCTTTCCACTGTTCAGCAGTTACAGGGGAGTTATTTTCTCATCTTTCTTCAACTTTTCTTCCTATCTGCAGATTAAATGATTGTGAACTGCTATTCAAATACCATGGGTAATACCCTGCTTTTCAAAATCAAAATTCCCACTGGCTATTGTAGGACTATAAAACACTTAATTCCAAAAGCATATCCCTCTCTTCCAATGCACTTCCCTTCCTACTCTAATATTTTTCTCTCGATGTATACCTTCTTTCCATTAGTTCATCTCCTCTCCCCCGGCCCCTTTGATTGATTTACCCCAATCAATGTAGATTTTATTTGGCTTACGAACTGAGCTTTTCCTCTTGTATATGTTTTTCCACTTTCTCAGTGTTATAAATGTTTTGTGTTTTTTTTTTTTTTTTTGATGACAAATATGGAATAAAAGAAAGGCTTCAGAAAGGAGGAGAAAACGCTATGAAGGTTCTTTTCTGCTATTTGCATCACTCCATGAACTGTCTAGTAGGGCTGTTACCGGTTTGGAAAATCAGGAAAGCTTCCTAAACCAGGACAAAGCAGTTCAGAGAAACGGTGTGAGTAGTATTAATATTGCAAGCACATGTAGGAAGAAGAACCTTCTTCTCCAAATACTCCTTTCAACACTATTAAATCCAGCAAGAGATGAACAATAAACTATTATAAATATTTATTACCTGAAGGTTATATTTAAGTAGCTTTCAACAGTAGAGGCTGGATTCTCAGGTTGACGATCACAGTTCTGCTGAACCCTTCAGCAAATGGAGAAATTGAATTTGCGACATGGATTTGAAAACGTTCCAATCATTTAGCTTCTAGAAAACTAAATCTGATAGAGTATGACCATCTATAAAGGGCCACACAGATAGAAGAATTAGGAAGAGATGAGATCAGTCATCCCAAAGGGATGTTCCAAACATGTGCATGTTAGACTGTCACTTTGGTTAAAATATTCTGGGATGTCATCACCTAAACAGCCTTCATAGATTTATCACAGACAGTTGAGTTAACATGTTTACTGTAGGACCAAATAACATTTGGTGAATGAAATACAATTCTCTCGTAAGTGGTTTAAAATCAGCAGGGATTCATGTCTTGTCTCTTTCTGCAGAATCAATGAATTTCTCATTCAGATTTTTCTCTTAGAACCTCGAGGGTGTTTTAGAGAGAAGCATGGTTGAATTGCACATTTAAAAAACAAACAGATCAGTCAGGCTTATTTTTGAGCTGCACAAAGTGGTCAGTAGCTTTACAATCCATTACCCCATCATAGGTACTATGAGAGGTGGTGTGGGAGCTGCTGCTTTTCTTTCTAGACCTCCAACCTGTCCAGATTGGAAACTGAGTGGTTACTGAGTGCAGGTTTGCACTTCTCTGTGTCAGCCTTTCATGTGTCAGGTGTAGAGACAGCCTGAGCTAGGTGAGTTCAACATCATTTTCAGAGGTTATTCCCCATAGTACTTACAGCAGCTGATAATTTCAAGGAACTTGGAAAACGGGCTTTTTTTCCTACACCATAACTCCTTATATCTTTAAGGTGAAGTTTCATTACCTAGCATGCCTCTCTTTTAAGATATCCTAAGAAGGATTCAGCTTGGTGCATAGCCAGGAGGGGTAGAAGAGAAATTCTTTGCTAGTTATGTGGAGGCCACTTCATTTATTTTGTGCTTCCTGAAAAAAGGGATCAAAGTGGTGTAGAAATCCAACTGTAGCACTTATTAGCATTGGTAAGTCTGTATGTTACATAGTGGAACTATACAGTGTTAAATCAAAATGATCTGTTAATACGAAATATAATACACAGGGTTATGTTAAAGTTTTAAATAGAGACTTTTTTGCATATTCCAAATAAGTTTTATAAATGCATAAAGCAGCCTGAATACTTGCATTCAAGATGACACAAAGGCATGAAAGAATTAAAAAGTCCAGGAACAGCAGAAAATGGGAGCTAAGATACAAAACCACCCATTAAATTTAAAAAGAGGGGATGGAGAAGATAAAATTGATCTGTCATCTCCTTTCCATCTCCTTGACTCTCACATAACACAAAGTAAAGCGTCTGTTTTTTTCTAGTAGAGTTTTAACATTTTAATTACTAAAAAAAGAAATCAAACGAATGGATTAACATTTGGCTCCACCTTGGAAGTATAGGGAGATGTAGACAGATATAATCTCTCATGCATTCTTTAAAGAGTTGTATATAAGGGGAGAGAACAGCAGCTGAGACCCTTAGATGTTTTGCAAAGGTTTGTGCAAAGACAGCAGAGTGAAGAGGTTCAAAGTGGAGGATAGTGCAAAGGCTTTGTGGAGTTGTGATCTTGGATTTGGAAAGGCCAACATTGGCTCGATAAAGCAGAGGGAACTGTTTGGTGCACACTGCTTCATCTGTGCTCCTCTGCCCCATTGGGTGTGGGAATCCCACGGTGCCCTTTCCTGAGGGGGCACCGTGTAATTTTTTTTTTTAATACATAGTTTTAGAATTTCTCTAGTTTTAGTTTCTGCTTTCTGATGAGGGAGAAGGCAGGAATTCTCTTGTATGAAACCTATTGCATATTAAACTAAATTAAATCCATAAGTGACAGGTGGCAGACTGGAATGGTGAAGGGACATGAGATGAGTGAAGCAACACCAGCACAAGTGATAGGCTTAGAGCTTTTGCTCAGGTTGCTAAGGAAACTGTTCCTTTTTCTCTATCTTCAAAGTGTCATTTCTAGCTAGACTGGCATTTAGACATTTGCTAGTAGACACACCACTATTTTCAACTTATCTCCCTCTATATAACACTCTTTTGCTTTCTTTGGAAGAAAAGATGGGAAAGAAAAATAGGGCAAAAGTTATTTGGTTTTCTTAAACATGTTTGCTTTTGGTTGCGATCTCATGGCAGGGGATCTTTGCTGCCCCTTCCACGCAAGCTATCAATAGTTGCCAGAACTACTTATTTGGCTTTTGTTTAACAAATATTCCATGATATTGCATCTTGCATCATATTAAGAGATACATTCTTAGTAACTTATTGGATGGATGGATGACAACTGTGGGCACTAGTTGAACATGAGTTGAATGTTAAGCCTGATCCTCCCTGCTCATTGTACAAGTATGCAAGCTCGCTTTGAATGCATGAGAGCCATTCACTCAAAATATGTGCCATCCCATTTAAAATCAGTATGTTTGAAAGCTTCTGAGGGGCTTCTGAGTACCAAACCCAAGACCTTATGATCAAATAGTGGATGTCTGTGGCTCAGTTCCTCGTGTGTTGGCCAGGGTAGCCCCCAAGGCTGTGGAACTGCTGCATGAGGACTCTGTCACTGTAATCCGCAGCCTGCTTTTCCTTTTATGGAACATTTACTTTCTTCAGACCAGCTCATATTTTTATAGTAGGCTGTTTAGGTGAGATTTTTTTCCTCCTTGTCCATACTCTTAAGGTTTGTTCATCTTGGTATTTGACAAGGGGCTGCTAGAGGATCTAGGGACTTGTGGTTTGCTCTCCCTTCTGAATGCATGCATGTTTAAGGCAGTGATTGGCAGTGGCTAGTGCTTTTCAGTGTGTTTTGGGCCTACTGTTGAACCCCCTGAGATAAATGGCAAAACTCTAGTGCAAAATATTTACCATCCAGCTGTAGTCAAATGTTAGCATTTTTGGCAGGGATTGCTCAATTCTCTTAGGTTTCTCTGAAACCCCCAAGCTTTATGATTATTATTGAATATCTCTTTCATTATTTGAAACAGTGTATTTAAAGAAGACAGTGAGTTGTTAACAAAAGTTTGAACCTTTTCCCAAGTGTCTAATCCTTGTTTTTACCTGAAATAACTGTCAGAGCCGGATCTGCCATTTTAAGAAATCCCTGAGTTAACTTTCTCTGCACATGTTTATCTGTATGCTGAGCCATGTCCTTATAAATGTGCACTTAGGGTTCTGAACACGTCTACAAATTTTAGAAAAACATTTTTCTATATATAAGCATAGAGATCATATTGCTTATATAGAGAACTTAGATGCAGTCAGGAAATTTTTAGATATGTGCTTTTGACAAGAAACAGTGAGTTGTTAAGCCAAACTTTTCCTGAAAATGTAAGTGCTTTTCCATGGCACTTGCTGTGAAGGTCTTTCAGGATTGGAATGACAGAAAATGGAGAGAAAAAAAAAAAAAACACTTCAGAAATGTGTATTGCTGAGTAGCCCGTGTGAGCTCTCTGCTGAGATGTAGGAAAGTGCTATTCATAGTAGTGCTCTGTACGATTCTCATCAATAACAGCGTAACTGTTCCTGCAGGCTTAGCGGGTCTGTGGGCGAACCGAAGACTTGGGCTTTCTCTCCTCATGGAGCTCTTCCACCGTGAATCTTTCAAAACAGCCATTGATCCTACAGTGGTAATTACTTATGGCTTGAAATTAATGT